>NC_080177.1:78435088-78445088 GCF_950295315.1 Erinaceus europaeus
GCTATCCTTCTGGCTGTCCCTGTGTTCTCCATGAAGGAAATCTGCTGCACACCCAGCAAAATCAATTATGGAAATGATGCCTCCGCTTCTCTGGGGCCAAGAAGATGAGTGCTCTCCTTAAAGAGCCATGAAGTACTTTAAAATATACATTATTAGATTAGTCCCTAAAGAACCAGCCACAGGCTCCAACCCTCAATAAAAGAGCATCTACAAGCCCAAGCTAAGAACTAGTGGTTTATAACTTAGCCACTGACTCAAAGGACCGAGTAAGGGTCAAGGCCAGTCTCCCTCTAACTAGGTCTAACTTTGGAGGGGCTGCAGTGCTGCCTCTGGGCTGACCTTTCCCTGGAGCTTTTGTTGTGTCATAAGATCATTAACTTCCCTCTGGTCATTCTATTTAAAAACACACACTGCACTTCTGCATGCTTTTAATTATGTCTTGAGGCCAGAATTATTACAGCTGGGAACACATTTCCAACTACATAATAGAAGTTGGTGGGAAAGTCTATTTCAATTACAAAAGTCCTTGGACTCTTAACACTCAGGAACCTGTTTGTAGACTTGAAGGTGGACCCAGGAAAGCTTACCAAAGGGCCAGGTGGTGGCACAACTGGTTAAGTGCTCACATTACAGTGTGTAAGTACCCAGGTTTAGGCCCCTGGCCCCCACCTGCAGGGGAAAGCTTCATGAGTGGTGAAGCAGGGCTGCAGGTGTCTCTCTGTCTCTCTCCCTCTCTAACCCCCCTTCCCCTCTCAATTTCTCTCTGTCCCTATGCAAGAATAAAGAAATAAAAATATTTAGGGGACCGAGGGGCAGCACAGCTGGTTGAGCGCACATGTTACAGGAAAGCTCACCCTGCCTCGGTGCCCATGGGAACACTCTGGGGGGGTCACCTTGGAGCCTGAGCATCACCGCCACTCACAGAGTGACTGCTGACTGTGTTCTGTTGCCTCTGGGAGCCTCAGGATGGCCCTGCTTCGTAGATCTGCTGGGGTGAGGAATCAGGTCACTTGTGGCCTTTCCCCTCTTCCTTCTCCAACTCCCTTCTGTTTAACCACAGATATGGAAGTGGCTTCAACATGGAGACACAGCAACTAAGACATCTGTGTGGCCTGAGAGAAAATACATGGCTGGGGACCCCGAGAGATGTGGCTTTGCCTCCTAATGGTACAATTATGTGGACTTGTATCTTGCTTTGGGGAAAGATGAAATGAGAAAATTTAGCTAAGCCCTTGGCCCTCAGCCTGGTGCACACTAGGCAACCATTAAAAAGTGTATATGGGGGCCAGGTGGTGATGCCATGATAAAGCACACACATTACCAAGCGCAAGGACCTGGGTTCAAACCCCTCGTCCCCATCTTAGGGGGGGCTTATGAAGGGGGAGGTAGTGCTGCAAGTCTCTCTCTCTCTCTCCCCCCTCCCTCCCTCTCTCTCTCTCCCTCTCCTCTTTCAATTTTTCTCTGTCCTGTCTAATAAAAGGAAAAGAGAAGGAAGAAAAAAGTTTCCAGGAGCAGTGGATTCACTGTGGAATAACCCTGATGGCAAAAAATAAAAATAAAAAGTTTGTCCAATTTACCAACAGAGATGAGGGGCTGTGGCAAAGGCCACCAGAGCTGTGGGATATTGTACCAGCAGAGTTTTCTGGCCAGCACTGGTCACACAGAGCCTGCTGATAGTTCCAGGAGGCTGGCCTTGCTGGGCTGAGGTCAGGTGCCAAGGACTGTGGGCAGGTCATTACCTCCCATCTGGAGTGGGGTGTTTGGGCTTAAGGAGGGGGAGGCATTGACTGCAGTCCATTTTTTAAAATTTATTTATTTTATTTGAATGAGAGAGAGAGAGAGAGAGGGAGAGGAAGAGAAGGAAAAGGGAGAGGGAGAGGGAGAGGGAGAGGGAGAGGGAGAGGGAGAGGGAGAGGGAGAGGGAGAGGGAGAGGGAGAGGGAGAGGGAGAGGGAGCGGGAGCTATACAGAAAGACACAGAGAGAAAGACCAGAGAGCACAGATCAGCTCTGGCTTATAGTGGTGCAGGGGATTGAACCTGGGCCTGCAGGGTCTCAGGCCTGAGAATCTTCTGCATGACCATTATGCTGTCTCCCCAGCCCAGTCCACTTGCTTTCTGTCCTGTCTGCTGAGGAACATACTCCTCTTCTTCCTTCTTCCAGTGTTCTTTACTTCTTTCCTGCAGCTGCAACAAACTAAGGGGATCAGGACCGTCACTAGTGCTGGGGAGGAGAGGAGAGGCCCAGCGAGTGGATGCCCACTTGACGCAGAGCCACCTTCCTGTGACTCCTGTGGGTCCGGAGTCTGGGGTGTGAAGATATGTGGCCCATACCATGGGCAGAGCTGGGCCCAGATCCTCCAGTGCAGAACTGGAGTGTGGACAGGACCCCAGGATAGTCTTTCTCTAGTCCATGGGCGGGCTTCCAGTTGTCCTGTGAAAATGTGTGTGTGTGTGTGTGTGTGTGTGCGCGCACATGTGCATGTGTGTGCTCTGTGTGCACACTCGGCTTTTTACCAGGTTCTCAAACACATCTATGATATCCCCAAAGCTGCAGCACTCCAAACTTGCCCCTTCCTTCCCTGCCCCCTCAACTTCCCAGATGGGAAAAAGCAGGCCTAGGGAGGGAGAGGGCCTCCTGGGCTCCCACAGCCAGTGCACTGCAGGTCAGGGCCAGCCAGAAGAAAGGCCAGCCTGTCAGGAAAGCAGGGTACAGGGCTGGGTGGGTGAGTGGGGTGAGGGTAATTCTGGGAGCAGGCCTGGTGGTGGAAACCCAGGAGAAGGAGAGGGAAGAAAGGAAAACCCAGCATTTCCCCAGGGATTAACCATCTGTGTGCTTTGTAGGGGCCAGTCCCCCAGGATACCTGATCTCCTCAACCAGGTATTGTGTTGGTCCCTTCCCAGGGCTGGAATGGGCTGGACTGGGAGGGGGGGGCACAGGGGGAGGGGAGAGGAGAGAGAAGAGGAGAGAGGAACACTGAAGGCAGTAACTGTGTGTGTGTGTGTGTGTGTGTGTGTGTGTGTGTGTGTGTGTATGAGGGGGGGGGAGAAGGAGAGGGAGAGAGAGAGAGAGAGAGAGAGAGAGAGGAGAGGACCTGAGGGCATATAAGGGAGCAAGCCCTCTTCAGGACTTGAGGTTAGGAGAAATGTGTGTGTGGGGGGGAACAGAGGCCTCCACCACATGTCCCGAGGGCAGCTCCTCGATGATGAACTTGAGTGCTGAGGTGCCGTAAGCCACAGTGCTTGCTAGCTGGTCTGGGGCCTGGCCAGGAACAATCCTTTTCTTGGGGCAAGGCTGTGGTTAACCTGCTAGAGCACACGTGTTACCATGTGTTATGACCCAGGCTCAAGTTCAAGTTCCCACATGCAGGAGGTAGTCTTCATGAATGGTGCAACAGTACTACAAGTCTGCCTATCCATCTGTCTGTCTGTCTGTCTGTCTATCTATCCTGTATCTATATATCTCTATCCCTACCCCCTTTTCTCTCACCCTTTATCAGAAAAGTTGCCCCTGGGGATAGTGGAGTCATATAGGTACTGAACCACAGTGATTATGTTGACAGTCAAAAGATTTAAAAATTTTTTTTAAAAAATCTGTATTGATTTTGAATAGAGACAGAGAGAAATTGTGAGGGAAGGGGCAACAGTGCAGAAGAGAGACAGAGAGAAACCTGCAAACCTGCTTTACCACTCGTGAAGCTTTCCCCCTACAGATGGGGACCAGGGACTTGAACCTGGATCCTTGCGCACTGTAATGTGTGTGCTTAATCAGGTGCGCCACCGCCTGGCCCCCCCAAATTTTTTAAGTGAAGTTTGTTCTAATGAGAGATAGATAGACAGACAGATAGATAGATAGGTAGATAGATAGACAGACAGACAGACAGATAGATAGGCAGGCATTACTCAGCTCAGGCTTATTGGTGGTGCCAAGAATTGAACTTGAGACCTCAGGGCCTCAGGAATGTGAGGCTACTGTCACTCCAATCTTATTTCTCAGCTCCAGCAGGGAGAGGAAAGGGTGAGAAGCCAAGAAAGTACTCAACATGGAGAAATATTCTTCATCTGCAGGAGTCCTGGGTCACAGGCCTGCCTTTCTGCTCTGGCCCAGGGGAGAAATGGCCACAGAGTGGAGATGGGGGGTGGTGATTTCAAATACTGGAGGTTTAAGCTCTTTGCTCCTCTGCTCCAGGAGTTTGGGGGTGACTCTCAACTATTCTCAGCTTGGTAGGAAGCTCTGGCAAGCCCCCCAACCTTTCTCTCTTCTGAGGTTGAGACAAATGAAATTGGCCCCAGCACTGAGCACAGTTCTGGAAGCAGAGGTGGGTTCTGGACAGCTGTGAAAGCCTCGTTTGCATATATGCAAATGAACGCCTAGCTCTTCTCTTTCCCAGAATCATCTGGGCAGACCCAGGTGCTGTTGGAAGAGTCCCAGATCCTGCATCAGAAATAACCTCTTGGATGGATTTTTTCAGTCTCTCAGTGTGAAATTTCCTTTGATTTCCTTCCAAGACCCTGGGGTCCCTCCCAGATGCCCAGCTCCACTCCCCTACCCTCCATATGCCCATGCCCACTCCCCAGTTATGTTAGTTTAACAAACCTTAGGGATTACAGCTGAGAACAGATTTGGAGACAGGGTCAGAGAGCTGGGCTGCCAGGAAGTTGCAGGAGATAGACCTAGTTCATGAGCCAGCCACCTATGCTCTCTGCAGATCTGGAGATGGACAGACAAAAGCAGGGGGATGGGGAGGACAATGGGGCCTGTCCAGCCCTAGCCGGCACTTTGCAAATGTTTGGGAACACCCGAGCACGAGGGCTTTCTGGCTACAAATAAGATGCCAACTCAAGGCCACTAAACCTGAAGTTAGAAGGACTCAAGAGTGTTTCAGGAACACAAGTGGATCTAGAAGGGGAGGGAAAGGAAGGTATGAAGAGCTGCTTCGTTCCTCCATTTCTTTCCTTAGCTCCATTCTGGGCGACACATTTTACTCTCTTTGTCCTGATGCTTCTTTGCTCCCCAGTGATTTAGTGAAAATGAATATTTCCTAATACCAAGTCCAGGGAGAGTGGTCCACAGGACCTGTCTGTCAGAACCCAATTCTAGACTCCTGTGGGAGATCATGTGTTGGTTTGTGTTGAGTCAGGTGATCACCTCTGGTCCAATCAGACAAAGGCAGGGATGTGGGCAGAAACATGGCCGCCTGGGACCCATACATGGATTCCAGGGAAAGATTTCCGGGAGTTGTTGGGCAGATACCCAAGGAGTCTGGGTATCTGGATGTCTCACACTAGATCTTCCTCACAGGGAGGGTGTTCAATCATAGTACAAGCTATAGAGACTGCATCAAGGGGCAGACATGATCCATACAAGTTCAACACAGCCATGAGTTAGGTGCTGCTTCTTATCACAGTACTTACTTAATCCTTCTAGCTACTGCTTTAGGTGGGCTCCAGCCTTCTAATCATTTTGTTGCTGGGGCCCTGAGGATTGATGAGCTTAAGCAACTCACCTAAGGTCCTGTGGCTAGTACCAGGCAGAGCTGGGGTTCTCACCTAAGTCTCAGAGCACCAGACTTATCTTCCCTAAAATAATAACTTCTGAGGGCCAAGCGGTAGTACAGTGGATTGAGTGCACATGGCACAAAATGAAAGGACCTGTGTAAGGATTCCAGTTTGAGCTCCTGGCTTCCCACCTGGAGGGGGGGTCACTTCACAAGTGGTGAAGCAGGTCTGCAGGTATCTATGTTCTCCCTCTCTGTCTTCCCCTCCTCTCACAATTTCTCTCTGTCCTATCCAACAACAACATCAACAACAACAGCAATAACATCAACAATAACAACAACAACAAAGGCGACAAGGGCAACAAAAATGGGAAAAATGGTTTCCAGGAGCAGTGGATTCGTAGTGCAGGCACCAAGCCCCAGCAATAACCCTAGAGGCATTAAATAAATAAATAAGTAATAAAATAATAATTTCTACTTAGTAAAACTCCAAAGCAGATGAAACAACACAATGTGCTTAACATATAGAGACCACTTACTTATGATGAAGTGGCCCTTTGGCCTGCGCTTGAAGCTCTTAGGAAGTGAGGACTCATTATCTTCAAGTCAGTTCGACCTCTATGTAGCTCTGATTATTAACTCCCCCCCAACTCCACCACCCCTGGACTTTGGAACTGAACTGAAACAGGGCTCTTGTTAGCTTTTATCTACTGGTCCTAATGCTACCAGTTAAGGTCTGCAGTCACACCTAGGGGATGCCCCTAGTTGCTGCTGAGGATAGAGGAAGGGGCCACAAGTCAAGGAATGTGGGAAACCCCCAGGGAAGCCAGGAAAGTGGCCTCACCCAGAGGGCATCTGAAAAAAAAACGAAGCCCCGCTGATGTCTTGATTCTTAGACTCCTGATTCTCAGCATCGCAACTCTTAAAGATACTGCTTCCTGTCTTAAAGCCAATACATTTGTGGTGTTTTGAGACACTGTGTTTCTATAGTAACAAGGAAAAAAATGAATACAAGGGCATTCTAAGCATCAGATCTTTGTTTCTATTTTTGCCCCCAGGGTTATTGCTGGGGCTTAGTGCTGCCACTATCAATTGACTGCTCTTGGTGGCCATTGTTTCCATTTTATTGGCTAGGACAGAGAGAAACTGAAAGGGGAAGGGAGATAGAGAGGGAGAGAGAAAGATACACACCTGCAGACCTGCTTCACTGCTAGTGAAGTGTCCCCCATGCAGGTGGGGAGTAGGGGCTCCAACTTGGGCCCTTGTGCAGGTCTTTGCGATTCATACTATGTATATTTAACTGGGTGCACCACTGCCTGGCCCTGCAAATCAGATCTTGAACCCAGTGTTCCATTCCAGTCATGTTTTATCTCAGCTGTAGAGCCCTGCTTCTTCCAGGTGCTCCTTACCTGAATGCTTGAAGAGTTTGAGCCATCCCAGAACCAGGAAGAGATGATTCAGTTCTGTAATTATTGGCTCAGTGGTGACTGTCTGCAGGGGAGTGGGATTGGGGGCTACAGAGAGGGAGGGAGTCGAGACAGCAGAGGTTTGCACCTCTAAGATGGAGGTAAGGATGAAGATGAATACAGGTAGGTATGATTTATTGCTTCTCAGTCTCTCCTGACACTCTGCTAAATATCAGAGTAACCTTTCAAGAAGGCAGAGGCCATCAATTAAATAAACAGATGCCTTGATGGAGAACTGAAGTGTAAATACAGGCAAGTCTCCTAATTCACTGATGGTAACTCCGCCTGCTTGGAGAGCTGTTCTCTGCCTGCATGACAAGAAAGGAGGAAATTCACTAGCCCTGCTAGAACCCAGAGGAGATGGCAAAAAGGCCATATTTCTACCTCCCCGGGATATGCTTTTTTTTTTTTTAAACCAAGAGTTTGTATATGAGTCTGTCTGAGATGCTTCTGGAGGTGTGTGTGTGTGTGTGTGTGTGTGTGTGTGTGTGTGTGTATTAAATGATCTTTGGACAGTTCATGCCATCTTTTAAGTCTAGGACTTAAAGGTTGTGATCTGTGTCTGCAAGCAGAGGTTGCTTCACACAGACAAGCACGGTGACCTGAGAATGCATGTGACATATTCAGCAAAACTGGGCCATGGATTAATATTGCGAAGGCCAGCACGGTCACTCTGGTCACACAGGGGGTAATCTTTCATATGAGTTCACCAGTCTTCCATATCTTATTCATCTGGAATGGACTGGCACTGAACAGTGGTTATTAGAAAATAAAATGCACTTACCATCCTCCCATGAATCACTTATGGGAGAGACCAGACTTAGCAAAGAGTAGAAGGAAAATATGGCTGTCCAGGGCAACTCACTCCCTATTTCTGGGTGGCTTGTAGAAATAAAGCTAGATCGCAGAAATGTGCGTGGACACACGCTGTAAGGATTTAAGCTTTCATGGCAGCAGGAAAACATGTGGGCAGAAGCTGAGCTCAAGTCTTTAAGGGTGGGGGCACCCTTACCTTAAGGGATCTATCTGCTGCCTTTCTTCCCTTCATAGCCGGGCCATGGGTCCGTGCAGGAGAGGTCGGAAGGAGAGACACTTCACGGGGCTGAGGTGGTGACTAACCGCGAGATGTGCAAGCCACTCAGGAGAAAGAGGGGTGGTTTCCCCTTAGCTCAGCCCATAAAAGATGCTGTGATGTTATCCATGCTTTTGGGTAACCAGAGAGTGTTTAAATCCCCATTCTCCCCACATTCAGAGCGGCAGAGTTGTGATAGCCCAGCAGTGGAACCCTTAGCAGATCAAAGAAGAAAAGAATTGGGGCTCTCTGCGTCAACTATAAATCACATTGTTAAGATCCTTCTAGAAGAATGGGAAGCGGCCGACTAACTAAAGACCTGTGCAAGAGTGTGCCCGAGGGGACAGCTTGACCTTGGCTGCTGCCTTTCTCCTTCCTTCCTTCCTTCCTTCCTTCCTTCCTTCCTTCCTTCCTTCCTTCCTTCCTTTTCCTACTTCTTTCTTCCTCCCTCCCTCTTGTCTTTCTTTCTTTCTTTTTCTTTCCTTCTTTCTCTCTTTCTTTCTTTCTTTCTTTCTTCCTTTCTTTCTTTCTTTCTTTCTTTCTTTCTTTCTTTCTTTCTTTCTTTCTCTGTTTCTTTCTTTCTTTCTGCCACCCACCAGAGATATGAGTTATTGCTGGGACTTGGTGCCTGCTCTGTGAATCCACCACTCCCAGTGGTATTTTATTTTATTTTTTAATTTTTAAAAAATATTTATTTATTCCCTTTTGTTGCCCTTGTTGTTTTATTGTTGTAATTATTGTTGTCACTGGTGTTGTTGTTGTTGGGTAGGATAGAGAGAAATGGAGAGCGGAGGGGAAGACAGAGAGGGGGAGAGAAAGACAGACACCTGCAGACCTGCTTCACCGCCTGTGAAATGACTCCCCTGCAGGTGGGGAGCCGGGGGCTCGAACCAGGATCCTTAAGCTGGTCCTTGTGCTTTGTGCCACCTGCGCTTAACCTGCTGTGCTACTGCCCGACTCCCTTATTTTATTTTTTCTTATAGAACAGAGAGATTGACAGAGAAAGAGAGGCACCAGCAGCACTGCTTCACCACTTCTGAAGCTTTCCCCCGACAGAGGCGTGAACCCAGGTCCTTGTGCATGGTAATGTATGTGCCCTAGTGGGTGCACCACGGCCTGGCCCTGACCCTGGCTTTCTGTCTTCTTTGCAGAACTTGGGGGAATGTGTTTCTAGAAGTTGTGTGTGACTCCCATCAACCCTGCTGCTGCAGAGCTCATGGGGAAAGAGGAGACAGACACTCGTGCTGGGAGGCAGGAAGACCAGTCTTTTGAGATGTCGGCCCCTGGCTTAGTCACTGCAGAGTGAGGGTCACAGAATCCTGCCCTGATCTGAGAATTAGCTGGTTAGTAAATACATGCTGTTTGGGGGGCTTGTGGAGAGACAGGGATGACTGTCCTGGGGGAACTAGGGGCTCTTGGTCTTTGTCCCACCTACACCACCAACTCAGGCCCTGGTGATAGAATGAGAGGCTACCCCAAGAGCCCCCCATCCTCTGGATGCTTTGGCTCACCAGGGCTCTCTACTGGCAGAGGTAGTATCCACTGTACAAGAGGTACAGTGGATAGACAGCAGATTTATTTATTGTTTCTGGGGTCTGGCTGCTCCAAGACACCTTTTGTAGATGGAATGGGGTGGGGGAGGATGGAGAGACCACAGCACTGAAGCTAACCCCAAGGAGTTGGGGGCCAGGCGTGAGTCAGGCAAGCTTTCTCGCTGGCCCTTACAACAATCTTTAGAAACTGTTTCTGGTAATCCAAACAGTGTGGTACTGGAACAAAAGTGGTCATGTGGACCAGTGGAGTAGGATAGGGAGCCCAGAATTCAACCCATACATGTACAGACACCTTACATATGAAAAAGGGGCCAAATCTGCCCATTGGGGAAGAGAAAGTCTCTATAACAAATGGTGTTGGCAGAATTGGACAACTGCATGCAGAAAAATGAAACTAGACCACCAATTAGCACC
>NC_080177.1:78750088-78867588 GCF_950295315.1 Erinaceus europaeus
GCTTGCAACCTTGGAAAATATCTGTTTGGATGCTGGAGCTCACTTGTCTATTTTCTTTTCTCAAAGCAGAATCTTACCTCCTCCAAGAATCTTGGACCAGACTTCTGTTTTATCCTATTTTCTGACTATTTTTGTGACTGAGCTACTTTTAGCTCTCACCAGATCAGAATAATATGCTGGTTTTCAAAGGACAAAACATTTAGAGAATACACTTAGTAGTTTTACAGAAATAAGGAAGCCCCTCCCCAACCAGCTAATACCAATATTCTTTCCTGATGGATGAATACTCTGACATAGTGTAGAACTTTGCTAAGTCTGAAATATTGAATTATTTATTAAAACGAAGAAACAAGGACAGAAAGGGGAAACAGTCCAAGTTCAGCTGGGTGTGGGATAGTTCACCAAAGCAAGGGATTCTGGGGAAGGAGGGGAAGGAAACAGGTAGGGAGGGCACTGTCCTGGAGCAAGGTGGCGGAAAGGGACTGAGAAGTTGTATACCCATGTATTGCACCCATCTATCAACAATTGTACTGCTATCCATTAAGCCCCTCTAAAAAGTTATTTGGGAAAGGAAGAAATTATGAAAGCCTCCCCTCCCTTTCAAAACTTGCCTGTCCCTTATCACTAATTTAATACAGAAGCCACAACCATGCTACGTAGGTAATCTGCCACCAAGTGGCTATAATGCATCAACATCTCTTTGCCATGAGGTAGCGCTCTAAGAGAACCATCTTCCCAGTCTTCATTCGTATGAAGGGTATGTATATGTTAGATATTCAACTGGGAAGCAAAAGTAGACATATAGGTGATGTGACCCTTACTTCATCACAGATATAATTCTTAACTAAAAGTTAGGTAAGCTTCAAGAAACAATAATCCAACTTGTCAAGATATTGTAACGTGATCACTGGGGCTTGATGCCTGCATGATGAATCCACCCATCCCAGTAGCCATTTGTGCCCCCTCCCTTTATTTGATAAGTCAGAGATAAAAATAAAGAGGGATGGGGGAGAGAGAGGAGTGAGAGACACCTGCAGCCCCGCTTCACCTCTACAGGTCAGGACTGGGACATACACCTGAGTCCTTGTTCTTGGTAATGTGTGCACTCAACCAGGTATGGGCCCCTGACATGGACCAACAGACTCTCAGAACTATTTAAAACTGGATTTTAGACATGAATGGCCTCTTGTAATGCATCCATTTCTAGGATAAAGGCTGTCTTAGGGGGAAAGAGTATCCCTTCTACAAGAGCTTAGGCTTTGTGGGTGGAGGAAACATCTTAAGGAATCGCTAGGTTAAGCACACGTAGTACTAAGCTCAAGGACCAGTGCAAGGATCCAGGCTGGAGCTCCCAGCTTCTCACCTGTGTGGGGGTGGGGGCACTTCACAAATGGTGAAGCAGGTCCTCACGTGTCTCTCTTTTTCTCTCCCCTTCTGCCTCCCCCTCCCCTCTCAATTTCTCTTTGTCCTATACTATAAATATAGGGAAAAAATAGCCCCCAGGAGCAGTGGATTCATAGTGCCGGCACCGAGCCCCAGCAATCACCCTGGAAGAAAAAAAAAGTGGGGGGGGGGTCATGCTGTGGACTCTGTCCAGTGGCCCTGAAGAAGCACTCACACCAGGAGTCCCATCTGATTTCTCCAGATCACCTTTCTCCCCTCAGTCAGAGAAATGTCTCCCAGCCCCTGATGAAATTATTTTTCTCCTCCAGTCTCTAAGTTAACATGCTAGTGAGAAACCAACAGAATATAGGGGTTTCCTCTGGAGATAGGTTGCTGATTGATTAGCCCAAGTTAAAAAAAAAAAAGAGAGTGAGGTCTATGTCAGGAGGGCTGTCAGAATTAACTGAAACACTGGCCAGAGAGGTCATAACTGCACTCAACTCTATAAGCAGACAGTGACAAAGAATGGTCCACCTGCCTGGGCCCATCTTGATGTGCCATTGTGGGGAGAGAAACTGGACCAGGCAGGATAGTCACTCTGGGGCAAGGCTGTGGGACTGACTACAGTGCTTCTTGGTAGGGAGTCAACTGTGGAAGAGGATGAAAAGAGACTTAGTGACTGCCCACAATGACACACACTGGACTGGTCTAGCCAAGAATGGCTAAGAAGGAGATAAACATGTTCCTTCAAGGTATGTTGGTGACGTTCAGACAACAGACAGACATGACAGTGGGCTTGGTGTGGTCATCTCCTTGTAGGTTTCTCCACACCAGAAGTCATCTCGCAGAGCTTAGATAACCTTCATACATCCATGAGGTGATTAAAACTTGAAGGTCACTTAGAAATCACTCTGAAAAGTCTTTCAACTTTATAAATGAGAAAATGGGATGTGAGAGACCCTGTGAGATTCTTAAGTTCCATGAGTTTGTATTATGCTAGCAATCAAAACTAGGAAGCAAGTTTTTAAAAAAATCATCTGATTCTTTTCTTTCTTTCTTTCTTTTTCCCTCCAGGGTTATCACTGGGGTGCAGTGCCAGCACTACGAATCCACTGCTCCTGGAGGTCATTTTTCCTATTTTATTGGATAGGAAAGAGGAGGGGTAGATATATATAGAGAAAGACACCTGCTTCTCCCCTTGACTTGTGAAGCGCCCTCTGCCCTGCAGGTGGGGAGAGGGAGCTCAAACCCAGATCCTTCTGCAGGTCCTCGAGCTTAGTACTATGTGTACTTAACCGGCTCTGTCATCTGGTTTCTTAGATCTACCCTGTTCTAACCTTTCCCTGAGTCCACTCTGAATAAAAATTCTCCCTAATATGTCTTCCTCAATCTCTGGCTGCATTGGCATCACCTTTTTTTCTGGGTTATTTCCTCCCCCTTTCAAAAACTGCCTATCCTTTATCAATATCCCATCTTAATGTGTAAGTATCGGGTTTTGGTTTTGTTTTCCTGAAATTGGGGCCTCACACATGCATGACTTCACCAACCCCAGGCTGGTTCTTGCATTCTTTTTTTATTTCAGAGAGAAAGAAAAGAGAAGAGAGACATACAGAAAGAGACAGGCCAGCATCACAGCACTGGAGATTCCCCCTGGGCGCCAGGGTACTCTTCGGTGGTGCTGAGACTCAGTTTGGGGCCTACACACAGCAAGGCATGTGGCCCACTGGGTGAGCGACCCCCCACCCCCAGCTCCAGCTCCTGCTCTTCTGGCCTGACTTAACTATTTTCTCATCTTACCCACAAGAAGAGCCTTCCCAGCCTCCCTGCTTCAGACACCTTGTGCGATAATCCAAGTCCCAACACGTGCAGAATACTCACAGAAGTTTCATGCAAAAGAATCATAAAACTTGGAACAGACAAAAACTCCAGGTGCATGAGGGCATAGAAATAGCTGTGGTTTTTAGTCACACTAAAGGATGATACAGAACATTCATTCATGACATTCATGTAAAAAAAAAAATCTTGCCGCATGTAACAATATGGATAAGTCTCAGAAACATTATGTTGAAGGGGAAGGCCTGGAACAGCAGAGTGCTTAGCGCTTCCTGTATGGCTTCAGTCACAGGAGAAAGTAACCAAAGGTTGGTGGATTGAACCAAAGTCAAGGACATTGTGTTCAGGAGGACCTAGGTGGGGGTGGGGGTTAGAGTGTTATGTGGAAAACTGAGAAATGTTACATGTGTTAAAACTACCGTATTTTATTGTAACTATAAATCACTAATCCCCTCCGTTCATAAAGAAAAGTGAAAAGAAAAGTAAGCCAAGGTGATAGAAGCCAGAATCATGGTTATTAGGGGCGGGGGGATTAGTGACTGGAAAATAGCACTGGGGGCCCTAGCTCAAGTGGTGACATGCCCTCTAGAGCAAAAGGAATGGTAGACAGGTGTGTGTGTGTGTGTGTGTGTGTGTGTGTGTGTGTGTGCGGGTGTGTGCACACGTGTGCACATGCATGCGTGTATGAAAGGTTGATAAGATAAGGTGATCTTTTCAATCTCAAAACAAAATGAAACATCGATTTTTTTCAGTCTCATCAGTTTAAATTCCCAGGCAGATTCAATGTTCCCATTAACTCATCACTGTCCAAATCCAGAAGCTGCCTCTCCTCTGCTTCTTCCCCCCTTTCACCTCCACCTGCCAGCATCTGAATTCCCGAAAGGACTTTCAGGTTTGCTCCTGGCTCTCACTCACTCGGCAGCACAGAAGGAGCAGAGTCTGGTGAGGTGGTACAGACAGGTCAGTGGAAACAGGGCAAAGAGCAGCGGGTTCACAGTCAGGTCCTGAGCCACCTTTGTCTGCTGAATGGAGTCCCCACATCCCGTTTTGGTGGCATCTCCCTTGCTCTGAAGGCACAAGAGCGGTCTGTAGGTCCTCCCCTCAGCAAAGAAAAGTTAGGGAGCAGGAAGCCATTCTCCTCTCTTGTAGAGACTCCTCACGTGGGTGGGTAGCATGCCCTGGCCCCGTGCTACCCCTCCCTGTCCTGGGTAGAAGAGCCAGAGTATCAGTCACATTCCTGGGTTCATCAAGTAGGTCTCTTCTAAAACGCACACTTCCCCACTGATCAGCTGAAAGCCACCAGCGTATCTTACTGCTGAGAAACATTAGACAGATCGTTCTTATCCTTAGAGCTGTGGATTGCAAGATATGTGTCTGGTAACTTGGAAGCTCGCTATATGGGAGTGGACTGTCTTTGTTATCAAAATAGATAACAAGGAGAGGTCCCCACACAGGATTCCATGTCCTTCCAACTCATCTCAAGATAGGGAGGAGGCGTTTTGGAAGGCCATGGGGGGCAGGGGGGAGCAAGACAGGGCATCTCTTTATGATACTCCCTGCCATCAGGACCCTGACACATTCACCCAAACTCTGCGGGTGAGAGTTCACTCATCTCCAGATTAACAAAGGACGAAGATGAACAATGCCCATCTTCTATCGTCAGGCTCCTCAACTCCTTGTTCTTCATGGATTGCTCCAGAAAGTGCCCTCTGCCCTGGCACTGAGAGAGCAGCTCTGCAGACACTTATGAAGTGCATGCCAGCCACCAAGCTCTGCCCTGGCAACCCAGGAACTCCTCACTGTACCCACCCTGCAGGAACCTCTTTGTCTCTGGAGGAAATCAAATAGTAGACTATCTGCAAAGAGGCCAAGGAGCAGAGCTACAAATGGATGGGACTTTAAAAGTAATAGTGTGCTCACAGATATATATGACCTCGATTGTTGTCATTGTTGTTATTGTTCCTCTTCTTCTTCTTCTTCTTCTTCTTCTTCTTCTTCTTCTTCTTCTTCTTCTTCTTCATCTTCGTCTTTTTCTCCTCCTCCCCCTCCTCCTCCTCTTTCTCCTTCTTCTTTCTGCTTCTTTTTTCTTGTACTGGCATCTTTATCCAGAACACAAGAATTCCAGGTGCATGATAAGAAGATGACAGTAGGAGAGAATGACTTACAGTCCCAGGAGGCCAGAGAGGAGGACAGTGGGAGGGAGAAGGGAAGAGAGGAGCAGAAAAGTCACCTAGTAAACACACAGTAACTGCAGGATCAAAAAGGTTCTTGTTGACTTGGCCTGGAGTTGGTGGATTGCACCAGAGTAAAGGACCTGGGGCTGGGGGCAGAGAGTGTTCCGGTCCTGGAACATGATGGCAGAAGAGGACCTAGGTGCTTAGAGAGTTATGTGGAAAACTGAGGGGGCCAGGTGGTGGTGTCCCCGGTTAAGCACACATCATCTAAGCACAAGTATCCAGGTTTGAGCCCCCTGCTCCCCAACTGTGGGGGTTCCAATTCAAAGGCGGTGAAGCAGGTCTGCAGGTGTCTATCTTTCTCTCTCCTCCTCTATGTCCCCCTCCTCTCTCCATTTCTCTCTGTTCTGTCCAATAAAATGGGGGGGGGGATGGCCGCCAGAAACAGTGGATTCACAGTGCCGGCACCAAGCCCTAACAGTAACCCTGGAGGCAAAAACTAAAAAAAAAAAAAAAAATTAAAAGAAAAAGGGAGAGAGAGAAAGCTGAGAATTGTTACCCATGTACAAACTACTGTTTTTTACTGCTGACTAAAAACCATGAATCCTCCCATAAAGAAAGAAAAAAACAAGAGGAAAGCAGAGAAGTTCTGCCTGGTGCCCTCCCCAGCACAATGCCTCCTGCCCTCTCTGCAAGAGCCACCTGGCAGTGTGCACAGACCCTGTGGTATCATCCCCAGAAAACACACCTGCCTGGGCCTGAAGGCTCAGGGAACCAGATCAATTCTTTTCATTTCTGTGTGAAAACTGAAATGTGTAGCCAGTGCTCCTGTCCCCTCAGGGTGGGAGTGGACCTGACGGGGTGCTCTGTGCACGGAGGATGAGAGGCTGTGGCACTTCCTCTTCCACGTGGCCTGAACATCCTCTCGAGTCACTTTGTGGATGGAATTCTAGCAGTTGAAGGCGGGTTATCAAAAGGATACAAAAGGGAGAACTGTGAGGTGCTTTGGAAGAAAGAGTTGCTATTTTACTTTCATTCTCTGGGAACCACAGCTGCAAAAGGAAAAGATGGCATTTATTTAGCGGTCATGTCGAGGGGAGGGGCAATGAGGTGCCCTGGTAAATTCTGATCCCAAGAATATTGCAGTCATGGAAGATCTGCTTATTTTTTAATAAAATGCATGAAATGGGCTCGAAGCCCAGAGCGGCCCGTTCAAGTCACGAGGTTAACGGAGGAACAAAAACCATGTCAGATCATGAAGGCTCTTTCTCTCTGGACTTGCCTTGCATTACCCAGCACCCCTGGCAAGTCTCAAGTCTTAGCATGAAGACAGCATCGTATGCCAACAACACTGGGACGCTGAGGAGAATAATTCTGTCACAGAAGCTTACAATCTAATGTTTATAGTACCCCAAATGGTAATTAGACATCCCTCCCCAAGTCTCGAGGGTGTTGTAAGGATAAGATAACGCTGGTAAGATATGTTGGCTTCCTCCTGTGGAAGGCACTTCTAGCTTCCAGAGAAGAAGAATGATGACATCATCTTAAAAGGATTGCTGAGTGAAGCTGTATGGAAATCTAAAAGAGTTCAAATGCATCCTAAATCATCTCAGTTCTTGATTTCTGCAAACTAGCACAGCCCATTAGGAAGGGAGTGGAATTGATTTCCTTGGAAACCCCAGCCTGCCAATGAGCCAGCTTCATATTCCAGAGTCATGGAAATCTTGGTGAAACTTCCCAATGTAAACAAGTTAGGTAGGTCCAGGAGCACATAATGTATCACCTTAGGAAATGGCCAGGAGGCACAGAGAAGCTCATCTATTCTGCAGTAGAAACATGGGATCAAGAGCCCAAATTCGGAGCCAGAGAGCCTGAGTCAGAATCTGTGGAGATACTGGGCAGGTGACCTAACTTCTTTATGCCTCATTTGTCCTCTCTGCAAACTAGTTATGATGATAGTAGCTCCCTCATAGGATCATTGTTGGATTAGATGATAAATGGTGCATATGGCCCATAAACACTGGTTAATAATTCATATTTAAATATGAAAGGTCAAACTAATTGAACTCACATTTCATGACTATTATTTAGAGTCTTCCCACTCTATCACTAAAGATAACAGCAGTGAAGTCAAGCTGTTCTACCGGGTTATGAAGACTTCCAACAGAAATTAGACAACGGACAAATTTCGCTTCTTTTGCTTCAGAAAGAGACCCCCCTCCCCTCATTAAATAAAGTCTTTAGTCTTCAGTGTGTATTGATTTATTTAATGAGAGGGATAAAACAGAGACAGAGCACTGCTTAATTCTGGCACATGAACCAGAATTAATAATAATTACTGCATGCCCTGCATGCTGCCCACTAGTCACCTCCCAGGCCGTAACCCCTGAGATAGTTCAGGTGAGGAGACGAGGAACAGTTAAGCGAGATCAGCCCAGATGAGAAAGATGAATCCTGGATGATCTCACTCACAGATGGAACTTAAGAAACAAGGACAGAAAGGGAAAACACAACGTAAACCTTGGACTGGGGTTTTGGTGTATTGTACCAAAGCAATGGAATCTGGGGAAAGAAAAGGAGAGAGGAACTGTTGGTCTTTGCGGCCCTGGAACATCATGGTAGTAGAGTTGAGGAGTGAGTGTATTTATCAGACATCTAACGTGGGGATATGAGAAATTGCAGCTCGGTGTCCACAGAGCTACAAAAAAAAAAAAAAAAAAAAAAAACTTGGAAAAGCCTGTATCACTGCAGGACATCATTTCTTCTAAGTGGGCCTTCGAGCTGGGAAGCAGCAGTCTGCTCCAATAGAAAGTAGCTGTGAAAAGCTCTGCTTCTATGACAGCACATTCTACCTGAAAGGTTGCAGCAAATGGAGGCTTCTCGTTCCTCTCCAAAACACTGGCCGATGGAAAAAGAAGAGAGGCAGTAGGTGTGTGTGGGTTCATGCACAACAGCCCCCGTTTCTGGGTCCGTGCTTGAGTGCGCTCAATCCTGTACAAACCACCTTCAGCTTCTCTTCAGCACGTGCTTGTGGGAGTACACGCGTGTGCCCGCACGTGCATGGATTTATATGTACATGTGTGCACGCCTCCAAATAAAGAGCGTGGCGGTGGTGCTGAGAACGGTTGGCGCTTTCATGATTTAGAGCTGCGTGCAATCAAAGCTGACAAGCAAGAATTGCCAATATTTCTTTATTTGAAATGCATCGATGTAGATAATTCTGATAGAGGTTTGAAAACGTTGGCTCTGCCCAGTTTACTACCATCACTGCTGGAGACAGTGGGCAGTCAGAGACACACATACACACTCAATAAACTCACCCAGCTGCTGAGTGCCAGATCCACTGGGGAAAATAAATTTCTTCTTAACATTTCTGAAGCTGATCTTTGAAGACTTTTCTGTACTTATTGCAGGTACAGTAGCCTGTGCCCTGATCCTTCTCAACAGTAGACCCAGGGCATGGATGTGTCCATGATTTTACTCCCTGGCATAACAAAATTATACATTTTATCATTAACTGGGTTAATTAAGCTATAAGAATCAATGTTGGCCAAAATTATTACAGACAGGAAAAAAATGAGATCATGGAATTAAGAGAGATTACACAAAACCATTTTCCTTCTGGTTTCATCACCCAACAGTGGTTGAGGTGGTGGCAGTGGGGCTGAGACTAGCTGTCTTCTTGCCTCAAGAAAGTGAGAGAGTCTTGAAGGTCATTGAACCACAAGAAGGTAGGTTGCTGGGGATCTGATTGTATCTTGATTCAGTCCCATGAATATTAAGGGAGTGCTCTAACACTGGCTGTGTTCAGTTTTGGTTTTGTACATTAATATATTCTGTATTAAGCCAGAACTCCTACCATCTGCACACCATAAGGAATTTTGGTTCATACACCCAGAGAGGAAG
The DNA here is from genome assembly GCF_950295315.1 of Erinaceus europaeus. NCBI lineage: Eukaryota > Metazoa > Chordata > Mammalia > Eulipotyphla > Erinaceidae > Erinaceus > Erinaceus europaeus. The sequence goes on from NC_080177.1 coordinate 78,759,385, forward strand.
ATAACCAGAGGGCTCTGAACTCCATCAAGACTCAGAGGGAAGAGGAAAAAAGGAAGGACACTTGGAAGTAGCAATAGGTATAGGTGTGACTTAGAAAGGAAGAGAAGGCAGGATCACAGAAAAATGGACATATATATATATAGTCAACCCATATCTGCAAGCTTGGGAGAACTACTGAAGTTTCCAATGAGGGAGTAGGGGACATGGAACTCTGTTTGTGGGGACAGTGTGGAATTATGTCTCTGCTATCCATAATTTTGTAAATCACTAATAAAATAAAGAATAATTTAAAAAATTCTGTATTAAGAAAGCGTTTGAGCAGTCCAGGAAGTGGTCCAGTGGAGAAAGCGCTGGACTCTCAAACACAACATCTTGAGTTCAATCCCTGGCATTACTTGTGCCAAAATGATACTCTGGTTCTCTTTTTCTCATTAATGACTAAGGAAAATTTTTTTTTTTAATTTTTTATTTAAGAAAGGATTAGTGAACAAAAGCATAAGGTAGGAGGGGTACAACTCCACACAATTCCCACCACCCGATCCCCATAACCCACTCCCTCCCATGGTAGCTTTCCCATTCTCTATCCCTCTGGGAGCATGGACCCAGGGTCGTTGAGGGTTGCAGAAGGTAGAAGGTCTAGGGAAAGAGAGAGGCAGACTGGGGGTATGGATCGACCAGTCAACGCCCATGTTCAGCGGGGAAGCAACTACAGGAAATATTTTTTTAAAAAAACAAAAGAGCTTGATAAAGGTTAGGTACTACTGACTATATAGTAGAAGAGTGATACTCGGGCAGTGCATGCTGATATATATATAGCAATTCTAATCACTCTTATTGAAAAGTTTCTAATGGAAAATAAATAACCTCTAAGCTCCTCCTCCCCCAGGAACCTCTCTTACACTATTGAGATCTCTTTCCAAAATCCCCACCAGAAACATTCCTACCATTTGGCAACTAACTGGTGGGATAACAACAGGGACAGGTACTGGGCTTCACTTCTGGCTTTTTCAGATGACACTTTTTTTTTTTTTTAACACATTTGACACTTCTGAATGTCCCCTGGTTTAAGAAGAAGTACAGAAATCAGGGGCCACACAGTGAAGTCTTAGACCAGAAATCAGTATAACACAAAACCTGTTATCAGTTTTACCTGGTTATAAGTAGCATCCTGAGACCAGGAACTCAGGGAGAGGTGGAAACGGGTCCACTGCTCTTTTCCTTTAAGCCACTATCCCCAACAAATAAACAAACGTTCTCCCTTAAAAAAGCACCATCAAAAACTCTTGCTTTGAAAATGACTTATTGATTTGAAATGTGCAAGTCAGTAAGGAACTGCAATAAATTTAATTACTGGACTGAAAGCAGTGCTTAGCATTTCTAACAGTACCTGGAAAAACACTCCCAAAGTGATTATGAATAAATGCCTGAATAAGAATTAAATTAGTCCAGCTACCAGCCCTCAAAAAATCTCCATGAAAGATTCGCTAGAGAGAATAAAATATTCTCCAGAAACTGAGAACACTTGACAAGGAAGAAAACAGAATGACATGAGCTTGGGGCAGGGTAGTGGTAGCATCTTCTTCTTCAAAGTATTTTTGCACTGTGAGAAAACCCCACCCCCTAGTTGTCACCTTTGACCTCAAATCATACGAACAGATCCTGTTTCCACTGATTACACAAACCTTCCTCCATCCTTGGTCTAGTTCTGCAGTCTGTCACAACTTCCAGTAAAACACGAGACTAGCTAGTGCCAGCACATAATGAGAACTTCCCCGTCCAGAAAACCCGTGAATTGGAGAGCTCCTGTGTGTGTGTCACAACAGGATTCTTCATCATCTCTCCCATTATCAACCTGCTAGGCACTATTCAAAATCAATATCGACGTAGACGGATACATAAAGAACCCCCATAGAGCAAATCACGGAAGTCCTTCGATTTTGACTCTGCTGGGTTTAAAAGTAAGTAATACAGCTGAATAAACTGAAACGTTTAATAGAAACGGAAATGTTGAAGGCAGGAAGGTCATGGAAACAGCAGAGAGGAAGAACTTTATTGATTACAATGGGAGAAAAAAAAAGTTATGGTGGGATCTTGGTCTTTTTCAAAAATGGAGAATTAAAAAAGATTGTTCAGGAAAGACATTTTACAGCCTTCTGATTAGTTATTATTAATTAACTCTTAGGGAATATATGTCCCCTATGAAGGTTTGGTAAATTCACTCATCTAGAGAGTCTATAAAGAGGGGTTTTCTAGAACATGTGACAAATTTATGTTTCACTGCACTAAGCATAGCTGGAAATGGCTGGGAAGGTTGCGACTTTCAAATTAACAGCATGTCCACAGAGAAACACGTGTGGATTATAGAGTCCTGGAGACCCAACATGATGAATAGTGATTCTGAGCAAAAGCAGCCTCAGGAAGAGCCAATGCTGGTGTCTGGCTGCCCAGACTCCTCAAACACCCAGAACATCCTCACACGCTCGCTCTTGTCAGCAGTGTTTTCAGGAAACCAAAAGGCTGGCACTTGTAAACATGTTGCCTGGCTAGAAGGACACCTGTGTACAAAGCAGTACATTTTGCCAGGACAAACCAACAGACCACAACAATGACAAGTGCTTACTAAAGGAAACTCAGCAACAACACCCTTTCATCCTGAGGTAAGAGACAGCTACTGAAGGCTGGGGAGACAACATAATGGCTATGAAGACTCCTGCCTGAGGCTCTGAGGTCCCAAGTTCAATCCCTAGCACCACCATACACCAGAACTGAGCCATGCTCTCTTTAGAAATATGCAAATTTACCCTAAATTCACATATGGAAAATCAATGACAGAGTGACAGTCAGACACCATCTTGTCAGGCCTGTTAAGCAATAATTGCAAACATGTTTTTATTAAAATTATGGAACAAAACATGATTCCAAATTTAAGTCAGTTATTATGCATTCCAAATGTCCCTCTCCTATTAAACAGAAGAGAGGGAACAGGAGTGACTCAGTCACACTGCAAACAAAAGACTGATATTTTTGAGATACTGCACCATGCCACTTCATAACAATGAGCCAGGCCCTGCTCAACCTTCCTGAGGTTCCACCTCTTCCTCTATAAACAAGAAACATCATCCCTTTACCAAAAGGCTATGCTGAGGATTTGATGACATGATTCACTTCAGACATCTGACGCTGAGACCTCTGGCAATGAATCCCAGGCCCTGTTCTTACCCTCTTTGTCCCTCCCACTTCCTCTCTGCCCTCTCTGCAAAGAACAGCCAGAGAGCAGCAGATGCAATATTCCACCTGAGTTTCACTTGACAGAGTAAGCAAAGCAAACAGCCTGCAAATCAAAGACTGCGTTTTCTTTTTACCATGATAGAGAGGGGCAGTTCTGAAACCTGGAAGGCATACAGATTGCCAGTCCTCTCCTGGGCTCTCCTTTAGTCTCCTAAGAAAAGTCTCTTTGCATAAAAGAATGAAAAAATGCTACAAAGTAAAAGGTAGACTGTAGACCAGTAGGGTTCACAGAAGGGCAAGATTAACCAGTCGGCTTATGGTCTCAAGTCCTTTTTTTTTTTTTTTTTTTTTTTCATTTTTTCCTAAAACCTTCCTAGGTGACTGATGACAAAGACAGGGGATGTTCTGGCCAGATTCACCTCCCATATAGTACCCGTTCCATTGCCACTCCCCTGGAAAAAGCTGAACAACCTGTGTTTCAGATGGTCCTTAAACAGAGACGAGTGTCCACTCCTATCAGTACAGATTTCAAAGCTCCTACACTGTGGTTTTGCTTAAAGCTAGTGCGTCTAGCCTGGGTTTTCACCAAGACCTCTGATTTTTTAGTCACTACTATGAATGCCTTTGTATTTTTAATGTCCTCAAAGAAACCCCACCAACCACACGTCCCTGCACACATTCTGCCCTTTTTCCATATGTCTCTAGCTTCCTAGTGGGCTTCCAGTCTTGCTTGTTGACTGTGACTTGCTAGGCTTGCTGAACCTCATTTGCTTTCTGTCTCCTGCAGTCATCCTCTTGCCAGAAGTGAGGCTCTCATTATATGCAGGCATGCAGGATTTCTGGAGGGGGGGGGGGGCTTTAGGCTTTAAGGAGTGTGGTGGACATTGGTGGCAATAAGGCACATCTCAGCATGACTAGGCATCCCTGCTCACTGTCCTACAATTAATTTCCTGCTGTCAACTACCTTGTTTGAGGGACCATCTCCTGACTGAGCTCCTCAGCCCCTGTGTCCAGATGCCATGTCTCTCAGTCCCACCTGCTAATCACACCTCACCTCTCATCTCTGTACTCCCTAGCACTCAGGCCTTCCTCCAACCTCACTGTGCAGGGTGAAGTTTGCCTTTCTAAATCAAGAGCTGACATACATATTTCTTTCCTCATATGCTCAACATTAGCAACAAAAGCTAATGAAACACATACATACACACAAAGAAAACTGCTTAGACTGTGAAGAAGTATGGGTGTCACCTGAGAGTAAAGGGGTGGAGAGAAGAGGAGCGGGTAGATGGGATTCATCTGATACTGAGAATGACAAATAGAACCATTGCCGATGCCTTAACGTAGGCAGAAGTTTGAGTCTGTGCTACCCAGACTTGTACGGTATTGTAGAGCAGTGGTAAGTCAGTACAATTTTTTTAAAAAAATTCCTTATTGGGGAATTCATGTTTTACATTCGACAGTAAATACAATAGTGTGTACATGCATAACATTTCCCAGTTTTCCATATAACAATGCAACCCCCACTAGGTCCTCTGTCATACTTTAAAATCAGTACAATTTTATATTTAACAATTTATTTATCTGCTAAGACAGAGATAATTTGAGAAGGGAATGGGGAGGGAGAGAGGGAGAGAGAGACACACCTGCAACTCTGCTTCACCACTCAATCACGAAGCTTCCCTCTTGCAGGTGAGAACCAATGGCTTACCTTTCACATGGTAATGTACACACTCAACCAGGTATGCCACTGTCTGGCCCCTAGAATTTTAGTTTCTTAAATAAGGTTAAAATAAATCTAAACTATACCTCAAGTGTATAGCTGAATAGCCATTTCTTTTTTCTGGTATATTTCCCCTTCTATACTAACTAGGTATTTTATGCTAGTTAATGCAAATTAATAGTGTCAAATGCATACTAATGCCCATTTGAGCTAGATCATAGTTCCAGTTTTGATCCTGGAGTGTTGACAAAGAATTCACATCAGTCACATTTCCTAAGAGAGATCTGTCTATAGTTAATCTTGCCCTTCAGTATACTCCAGAAAGCACAGTAGACAAGGGCAGAGGAAGAACAAAGGAAATGAGATGATTTGAAGTCAGACAACCAGGGTAGAATCTCACATTTCCCATGGGTTTCCCACAGAGTCTCAGGACAAGAAAGAAAACAGAAGCACTATTAGGTAGGCTAGAGAAGAATTCACGCTTCGCTTTCCTCATTCATTCTCCAGTGCTCTAGTTGGTAGGTTTAGACTTTTAGTTTAGTTTAAGCGAGTCTGGCCGTCACCAGACATCTGTGTTGGAAGCATCCTTGCACTTAGCACTCCTAGAGTTTGGCTCATCGTTGGAGGGGGATCACGCATGCAACAGACATATCCTACTTCCATTAGACAAGAAATGGTCTGCATCCATCAACTCATCTTCCCTTTACAGTTCACAATCTCTAGTCCCTGGGTCCTGCGAATGTTGGAAAGAAGGTAGTCTTCACACTTCATGGGCACTGCCAAAATAAAGTGCCACAGAATAAAGACTTTGGTTACCCAGACTTAGTTGTTCACACATCTATTCTGTCACTCATCCTAGGTTCCCTAACTAGCTACCTAGCATACATTACTAATCAATATGTCTTTTAAAAATATTTTTATTTATTAATTTTTCCTTTTGTTGCCCTTGTTGTTTTTCATTGTTGTAGTTTTATTGTTGTTGTTGTTGTTAGATAGGACAGAGAGAAATGGAGAGAAGAGAGGAAGACAGAGAGGGGGAGAGAAAGACAGACACCTGCAGACCTGCTTCACCACCTGTGAAGAGACTCCCTTGCAGGTGGGGAGCCGGGGGCTCGAACCGGGATCTTTATGCCAGTCTGCACTTTGTGCCACGTGTGCTTAACCCGCTGCGCTACCGCCCGACTCCCAATAACATATGTCTTGACAAATAGATTTCTCTGGCAGTTCATTGACTACTTTTATTATTCCTCATATTTTATTATTCCTCTTTATTATTCTTCTTATTATATTAGCACATGTTTACAGAAATGATGCTAAAACACTGCTTTATTCAATAAGTATCTCTAGTGAGGGCATAACAGGTCCCAAGAGAGGATGAATATAATTTGGGGCTGGTGATGGGTTGAAAAGGGCTTTGTTGAACCTAAACAAATTCCCTTAAAATAGCCTGTCTACCTAAGATTAAGGCCCAAAAGGGAACATATGCCTAGAGTCTCATTATTATGAGATGAATTATAAACCACACACCAACAAAAAGAGAAAAAAAATAAACCACACATCATGCAGATTGAAGTTCTCACTCCCACTGCCTCAGAATGTGACCACATTTGAAGAAAATGTCTCTAGAGAGATTATGAAATTAAAAGTGTATCCTTTGGGATAAAGTGGATGGGGCTGGAGATGCCGCTCAGTGAAGCAAGTGAGGAGGGAAGGACAAGGACAGAATGGCTTCACTCACATGCGGAATACAGAGAACTGAATATTCGAATGTGTAAAGAGAAAAAGTGTGTCAGCCTATTTCCCAAACTGTAGGAGAACTATAGTGGTTATCTGTGGGGGTGGTGAAGGGGATGCAGACCTTTGGTGATGAGAGAGGTGGAAAAAAAATTAAAACTTGAATTTGCATGATCCCTAATCCAATAGACTAATACTTTTATAAGATTTGAACCAAAATACACAGTAAGAAGAAGGGAGGAGAGGACCCCCCCTAGAGCCTAAAGATAAAGGCCTGGAACAGATCCTTTTCTCACAATTCTTAGACAGAAAGAACCCTAGAAGTGTCTGGAAGCTGAACTTCTAGCCCCTAGTCCTAGGAGAACATAACTCTGAGCCATCTATGGCACTTGGTGTGATGACTAGCAAACTAGCCCACTGGTCAAGAACGATTGTGTCCTTGAGGGAACCAGGCGCCAGGAAAGAAAAAAGGGTCTTCTCTGCCACTTGTGTCATTTCACTGCTCTTCCCAGCAAGTCAATGGTTATGTGTCACTACTGCGAATCTTCCTAAATTACTTCTTTTCAGCATGCTTTCTGCCTGTCCGCACACCTACCATAGCACCCCACTGTCCTGAGGAAAAGCTCAAATTCTTTCCATATGGTTCTGCAGAATATTTTATCATTAATAAGCCCCCAGATGAGGACATTCCCTCAGGGCAGTACCAGAGCATCACCCAGAGCATCAGAGCAAAGAAAGTCCAACTTTCCTTTCCCAGAACAAGCAGGAAGTTCAATCTCTAGACATCCAGCATTTTATTCTAAGGGAAACCGAGCAATATTTTCTTCTTTATTTCATTTATTTATTTTATTTGCCTCCAGGGTTATCTCTGGGGCTCCATGCATTGCTCTTGGTGGCCATTTTTTTTAAAATACTTATTTATTTATTCCCTTTTATTATTGATGTCGTCGTTGTTGGATAGGACAGAGAGAAATGGAGAGAGGAGGGGAAGACAGAGAGGGGGAGAGAAAGACACCTGCAGACCTGCTTCACCACTTGTGAAGCAACTCGCCTGCAGGTGGGGAGCCAGGGGTTCAAACCGGGATCCTTACGCCAGTCCTTGTGCTTTGCACCACCTGCGCTTAACCTGCTGCACTACCACCCAACTCCCTCCTGGTGGCCATTTTTTTCCATGTTTTTTTTTTTTGGATAGCACAGAGAAATTGAGAGAGGAGGAGGGAAGACAGAGAGGCAGAGAGAAAATTCACTGTGTGAAGCATCCCTCCCTACAGGTGGGGAGCCAGAGGCTTGAACAAGGATCTTCACACAGGTCCTTGACCTTTGTACTATGTCTTTGTACGATGTATGCTTAACCCAGTGCACCACCACCCGACCCCCCAGAGTAATATTTTCTACATAAAATGTGTCTCCCAGTTTTAAGAAACCGCAAGACATATACATCCAGGAATCAAAAGATTTGCAGACTTCTAGTATGTTAAGCCTCACATTATAGCTGTATTTCCAGCAACAAAATGAATGCTATGCTGCAGTGCTTAGGTAAACTGCACTTTCTGTCATGCCTAGCAATGCCCTCAAATGTTCTTTTATTTTCCTAGTGAACTGGGAAGATCTTTAGAGGCATCACCTAAGTTAGTTCTTTCCTCTATGAACTGAAAGGTGTTATCAGCCTGACTGGGGTGAAAGTTGCTTTTCTAACTGGACACAATGATTAACACACTTTTCCAGTCACTGAAGACAACAGATTCAGAAACAGCTTTGTTTTTTGATCCAGACCTTCCCTAGAGCCCAAGTCCACTAGTCTCTGAATGTCTCAGTCTTGGTGGACATAAGAAGTCCAGTCTGGTTGGTGTACTGCACCAAAGTAAAAGACTCCAGGGTAGAGGGTTCAGGTCCTGGAAGACAGAGGAGGACCTAATTGGGTTTGAGTTGTTATGTGGAAAACTGAGAAATGTTACACATGTGCAGACTATTGTCTTTTATTTTACTGTTGACTGTAAACTATTAATTCCCCAATAAAGGAAGTTTTAAAAAAAGAAGTCTTCTTTTGTTTTCCCAAAGGCTCAACCTTGAGTCTGAGGGCAAATGAAGAGGCCCACCCACCACCCCATCAGATGACACTGGAGTCAGACTCACTGTCTCTGTGCGGCATGACAATCAGGCTACAACCTTTTCATTTCGCTATAGCTTGTGGACACAGCCCGCAGCACTAGCCTTTGGTCAGCTTCTCATTTGCCCATCCCTTGCCCGAACTGCACATCTCATCTGATTTGCTAGACAACTGTCAATCGGCCCCATCTTGGCTGTCAGGCACAGCTCTGTAAGCTATAGTAAACATCCTCCTGAAACTCAGTACTGCCACCAAGCTCGACCTTGACGGTGAAAATGCTATCATTTATTGAAGCTCCTTTTCTAACACCTTCCCTTCCCCCGGCTTCCTGTTGGGGCCACCATGATTTGCGTTACCCTTCCTGGTAACCAGGCCCCTCAGTGCCCCATTAGTAACCTTGTCTGGACACTAGAATCACTCAGGGGCATTGTACAGTTCTCAGACTCTACCCAAGACCAATTACATCAGACTCTCCAGGAGGGGAATGCAGGCATCTGCAGTTTCTCTAAGGTCCCCAGGGGATTCTGACGTGCAGTAAATTCTGAGAACTACTCCACTAGTTCCACTAGTTGGACTTTTATTTCCTCACTGTCACAGAGCTGAGGTCCCAGAAAAACAGAGGGAGGAAGCTGGAGAGGAAATGACAGCACAGGGAACCAAAACTTCAGTGAGAAATGGAGACACAGTGATCACTACTTCCCCAGCAGATGTGATGGCTTCAACAACTAGCACTTCTGGGCCTGGGTTACTGTACCATGAGAAGTGGATCAGGCCTTTATTTACATTTAAAAATGGCAAGAAGGAACCTGGTGGTGGTGCACCTGGTGGAGCACACGTATCGTGTGCAAGGACTTGGGTTCAAGCCCTTGGACCCAGCTCAAGCTCCCAGTCCTCACCTTTGGGGGAGAAGCTTCATGAGTAATGAAACAGTGCTACAAGTTTCTTCCCCCCCTTCTCTCTCTCTCCCTCACTCTCTCTTTCCCTCTCTCTCTCCTTCCCTCCCTACCTCCCCCTTCCCTTTCAATTTCTCTATAATCACATAGGCATTGAGCCCCAGCAATAACCCTGGCAGCAATTAAATTTTATAAATGCCATGTAGTGAATCACAATTGCTAGCAAGGAGCCCCATCATAAACTTAAGAAATCCAAACCACTAATAACTAAGGTTGGGGACCAACCAACCTTCCATGATAGTCCAGTTCACCACCCTGGGTTTCAGAACACCCTGGGGATAAGTCATTTCTCCTGAAAAAACAAACAAAAACCCCAGCTACACAGAGTCACCACATATAATACTGCTAATCTACAATGAAGGCAGTTAGTTCTGGAGGGCAGATTCTGGGTGGGAGGTTGAATTACGTGACCTTTAAGATCCTTTTTAATTTGGGCAGGCGTCTGATTCCAGGTGACAAGCCCGCAGGGCTCTGGAGAATAGTAGGAAGAAAATGATCTGTTCTATGGAACTGAGCAGTGGCTCAGGCAAGCAACACACCATTTGCTCTGCTGTCCAGTTAGTGCCACTGGGCATTGATGCAAGATCTGAGCTCACTGGAGGCAATCATTCCAGTCTCTGAAAATGGGGGTCTGGCACACCAGTGCCAGCCAGGAGGACTGTGGATCAGACGGGGCCCCTTCACTCGAAAGGAAGCAATTTGTTTCTGCACCTTGTTAACTGGCTTCCCAGGAAGCCCACAATGAAGTCTGCAGAAGGAACCAGTGGGTAGAAATGCTCATTGCACTTGGGTTCCCCTCCTCTCCATATCAAATGATGTGTTCTTTTTCCTGGGTTGGCAGAGCCCCACTGAGAAGTGTTTTTCTTAGCATGCTGCCTGGTCACACAATCACAGCCTTGGCAAATGCCAACAAAGAAGAGATGCTCCTTAGAAGTGGGGAGGGTGGTCCAGAGCAAATGATATGACAGCTGTCGCAGGTATTTGCAAAGAGCAACAGCAACAACAAAGTCATGATGACGATGACATAAGCAGGAGTCACTACTACCATTTATCTATTTGAAAGAGAGAACCCAGAAGCTTGAGTTAGCCAGGCTCTAATTGCAAATTGATTACAAAGTACTTAATGTCAGTGGACTGGAGTCTGATGCCAAAGGCTAAAGTCAGACACCTGATCCCGGTTCAGTCTGGTTAGCACCATGCAGAGAGATCAGACCCTGCAACCACAAACTACTCCTCCTAGCCTCCATCATGAGAGAGAGAGAGAGAGAGAGAGAGAGAGAGAGAGAAAGAGAGAGAGACCAGAAAAACAGCTAACTGTGCATCTGAAAAGCAGGTCGGAGGCGGGACATGATCCCTTCAACTCTGTTCATTCTGCTTATCAGAGCAAGCAGTTCACCTTCTTCATCAAGTTCTAACTGAAACCACGTGGCCAGTATGAGGATCAAGAATGGAAGAGCAAGAATCCCCAGCAGCCAGCCCATCCTACACTAGAGGTTCACAAACTGGGCTCAGAAAGAACCCTGAGGTAGGGGGAGAAGGAGGGGCATCTCTGGGGAGTGCACGTGCTGTCCCAGGGAAGGGGGGAGGGTGTGCCAGCACCACACAGGAAGCACTGCAGTGGCATCTGGGAAATCTTCCTCTCTACCCGCCTACCCGCTGGAATGAAAAATTCAGAAAGGTGGTTTGGGAAGTGGTGCAGTGGATAAACACTGGGCTCAAAAGCATGAAGTCCCAAGTTCGATCCCCGGCACCACATCTACCAGAGTGACGTCTGATTCATTCCTCTCTCTCTGCCTATCTTCCGCATGACTAAGTAAATAAAATACTTTTTTAAAAAATTCAGAACAATAAAACTGCACAAATTTGAGGTCCTAGTGATAGAATCACACAAAAAGATGCGTCCAGGGTTGATTCAGGGGGATCCAATGAAATACCAGATTCTTATCATTATTGATATTGGGGGTGATTGATATTGATATTTCTTAATACTTGGGACTGTCCTATTCATGTCAGGATATTTGAGAATTCTAGTTCCCACAACTGGAACACCAGTGAAGCTCCCAGATGATCTGAAACACTTGACGTAGTTCCCCCAATTCTCTTTCTTCTTTTGCGACAGTGACAATAATGTCCCAGGACAGAAAAACCACAGGAAGGGCATTGTGGATGCTCACGGGTCTTATTTACATATGCTTTCTGCTAAGGATTCAAGCAGGTGTTGACAGCGCCAGACAACTGTGTTCCAGCCTCCACTCCACAGTGAGCTCCAAACCCCGTGACAGGGTGGATGCAGGTGGCCTAGCAGCTACTGGACATGGCAGCTGTGACAATCGCTGTAGAGATTCTCGAAGGTACCACAGAAGTCGGCCTCTCCTGCCCTTGGACCGCTTGTCCGGATGTTCCACTTGTCTGGCGAGCAGATGTCTTTCCCCATGACTTCCACCTGCTGGGCCAGAGTCCAACTTCTAAAGGCCACAGAAATAAGTGAACACCTCCGCACAGGTGCCCTTTAAATATCTGAAGACAGCTGTCTTACCTCCCCGCGATGGAGCAGGCAGGCTGATTCAACTCTTCTTCCACGGTTTCATCACCACTAGCTCATTCACTGTGTCTCCATCATTTTTCAAAGATATCTTTGATTACCACAAAACTCCATCAATCTGACAGGCTCTGAGCAACAGACGTGAAACTGCATAGGAAGTGAAGGGCAAAGCCCATAGCTACTTGTTCTTCAAGTCCACGCTCCTTGCCTTGCAAGCCTGCAGTGCCCACACCCGACTCCCCAAGTCCCCTGAGAAGGTGCGTTTTAAAAATAGAAACCTGGTGACAGGTTCTACAATAGACCTGATGAATCACAACCAGATGCTGATGTTAGAACCGATCCAAATGTACCTCCTCCTTAAACTGCCTGTTTCGGGTGTGTCTCTCTGTGTGTATGTATGTCTCTCTCTCTCTCTGTGTTTCTCTGTCTGTCTCTCCTCTGTCTCTCTCTTCTTCTTTCTCTCTGTATATAAACTTTATTACAAAAATAAAGCATCCACCTATCGTGGGGAGATGAGAAATTATACCCATGTACCAATAACCAAATTGTAAATCATTGACGCCCCCCCCCCATAAAATGATAAAACAAAGGGCCTGGCAGTGGCACGCCTGGTTGAGTGAACACATGTTACAATGCCCAAGGACCCAGGTTCAAGCCCCGCAGTCACCCACCTGCAGGGGGGGGAAGCTTCATGAGTGGTGAAGCAGGGCTGCAGACGTCTCTCTCCCTTACTATCTTTCCTTTCCCTCTCCATTTCTGACTATTTCTATCACATAAATAAACATAATTAGAAACTAAATAAATAATAAATATATGCGCTCGGCTAGGTTCGAGCCCCCGGTCCCTACCTGCAGGGGGAAAGCTTTGCGAGTGCTGAAGCAGTGCTGCAGATATCTGTCTCTCTCCCTCTCTATCGCCCTCTTGATTTCTGGCTGTCTCTATGCAATAAGTAAAGATAATTAAAAAATTTAATAAAATAGATAAAATGATAAGACAGATAAAAATAAATATATAGTAGGTACCACTTGTCAACAAACCAGCAGATAGGTCAGAAGTAACACAGTGCCTCTGTCACTCTGGACTGAGGTGTCCTCCATGGGAGCTGACCAGGCTCCATCTGGACAGGAACAGAGGCAGCCTGAGCCGAGCACAGTTACCACCTGTCTTGCCAATGCTGGGGATCCAGCACAGCACTTCACCTCTGCTTTCTGTCCCTGTCGCTTCATTTTTTTTTTTTTCCCAGAACAGTCTTCATGGAGCTCTTCTCTGGAAGGCAATTAAAATTACCCATGGCCCTGATTTCAATCCTCCTGTAACCATGCTGAATATTTTCCACTTTAGAAAAATTAAGTTTTAATTAAGTTTTTTTTTTTTCATCAAAACACCAGTCCTGCTGATTATGTCAGGAAGGTTTAAAAAAGTAATTATGTGCACAACCTGTTTTTGCCACACTTCATTCTCCACTGGGACATTTCTCCTGCCTCCTCTACTTCATTAAAAGTCCCCTGTTGCCACAGGAAGGCTTGACTTGTTCTTAGTCACCATCAGAGACACAAAGAGCCAGGTCCCCTCCTTCAGTTCACGGCAGCTGCATCTCAGGCATGACAGTGAGACTTCATTCTAACACCTCCCTCTTTTGTGGTCACCTGCTTGTGCAGAAAAAGGGCCAGCCCAGTGTTATGAGAGGGGACTATACTGGCACCATTGCCTCCTCACCTCCTTTCTCAGTCTGACATACTTAGCCATAACGTTCAGAAATACATGCTTGTGTCCAGTAATATGATGCAGGAGGTAGAGTGCACAGCTTGCATGTGTGAAACATGGACTTGGTCACTGGTCCCACCATATATTATGGATAAAAACCAGTGCATGATTACCAATAAACTCAAAAATGTTTCTGTTCAGCAAAGCACTGTCTCTATTTTAATGCCAGGATCTAACTCTTTTTTTATGCTTTTTAATTTTATTTTTTTAATATTGATTTATGTATTTATTTAGAAACAGAATTTGAAAAGGGTGGGGATATAGAAAGAGAGAGAGACAGGAAGTCTCCTGCAGGGAGTTGGGCGGGCAGTGGTGCAACGGGTTAAGCACAGGTGGTGCAAAGCACAAGGACTAGCATAAGGATCCCGGTTCAAGCCCCCAGCTCCCCACCCGCAGGGGAGTCGCTTCACAGGTGGTGAAGCAGGTCTGCAGGTGTCTGTCTTTCTCTCACCCTCTCTATCTTCCCCTCCTCTCTCCATTTCTCTCTGTTCTATCCAACAACGACAATATCAATAATAACTACAACAATAAACAACAAGGGCAACAAAAGGGAATAAATACATAAATTAATTTATTTATTTAAAAAAAAGAAAGTCTCCCGCAACCCTGCTTCACCACTCATGAAGCTTTCCTCCTGCAGGTGGAGACCGGGGGCTTGAACCTGGTTCCTTGTGCACTGTAATGTGTGCGCATTAATTGGGTTAACTGGGTGAGCCACCACCCGGCCCCCAGTGTATTTCTCTATTGACTATTGATCAATATTTTAATATTCCCTAACTTGGCGTGGTAACGAATAATGCTATTATGGACCTTTGAATCTAACACTTTATATTAGTTTTCTCTTCTTTTTTTTTTCTGGGTCATTTTATTTATTTATTTTAATTTTCACTTTATTATTATTATTATTATTATTCTACAGAGTACTGCTCAGCTCTGGCTTATGGTGCTGTGGGGGACTGAACCTGGGATCTTGGAGCCTGAGGCAAGAAAGTCTCTCTGCATAGCCACTGTGCTATCTTCCCCCACCCCACTTTATATTAGTTTTCTAATTCTGCTCTAATAAATTGCCACAAAGTAGGTGGCTTAGCAGAATAGAAATTGGTTTTCTCAATTCAGAGGCCTCAGGTCTGGGATCTCGGGGTCAGAATAGTCGTGCTCCTGCCCGGGGCTCTCATTAGAGTCACCACTTGCCTCTTCTAGCTTCTGATGCCGGCTGCCAAGTGTTGGCTTCTAGGTCTCCAACTCGGATCTCTCCCTCTACAGCTTCATGCGGCCTCCCTCTCTGTGTGTCCTCTCAGTTTATAATTTGCTTTCAGACTTTCATTTAAGCTATATTGACAACTATTTTACAGATTGAAGCTTTCTTTGTCAATCACAGCCAGTTGACTTTGAGTGAAGGCAGCTTCTGCTTTCTTGCTTCAGGTTTTCCCACCTGCTGGGATGGTCTGTGCTGTTTCCTCCTGACCTTTTACTCTACCTAGCAGTTTTATTATTATTATTATTATTATTATTATTATTATTATTATTAATTTATTTATTTTTACCACAGCACCGCTCAGCTCTGGTTTATGATGGTGCGGGGGGGTGGGGGGGATTGAACCTGGGACTCTGGAGCTTCAGGCATGAGAATCTCTTTGCATAACCATTATGCTGTCTACCCCGCCCTCACATGGCAGTTTTAAAACAGGTTCACAAATCCTCCCACACTCCACCCCTTGGAAGGTCAAGTCTGATTCCCTGCCTCTTGGATATGGTTTTGCATAGGATCTACTTCAATATGGACAGAACGCAGTAAGATGTGGATGTGATGCAGGGTCATTTTTGCAGCTAGGTCCTGGGAGGCGATGGAGCCTCTGTTTGCTTCTCACACCACTCTCTGAAACTCTTTTGCAGTCCAGGCAATTGGTGTCTGAAGAAGCCTGGGAACCACACGGACATCTTTCTTATCCAACAGCCACCCCAGCTAAGATGTCAGCCAACCAGTATCAACCGCCACACATAAAAATGAGCAGGCTATATGGTGATTCAAGCTCCAGTCTTCCGGCTGCCCCAGCGGACATCAAATGGATCAGAAACAAGCTATCCAAACCTCACCAAAAGTGCAGAGTCCTATCAGATCGATCACTAGCGCAGTGTGTGGCTCTGGAAGCAACAGCTCCGGCTTGTGCTACGATACCAGGTGACTGGAGCCCTGGATCTTCACCCATCTCGGTCACTCAAAACTTCCTAAACCCCTATTTCTCCCAGTCCTGGATCCTCTGGGGCAGGGCTCATTTTCCTGCACTCTTCTCTCCATCCATACCATTTGGTACTGCATCTGCTGATCTCAACCAAGCCAATGCAACCAGTACCACCTTGGCATATTTCACTTTGAATTGTGTCCGGAGATGCCAGGCATGGAATGCCAACCCTCCAGCTCCAGTACCCTGGTGAGACCTTCCCTAGCTCACAGGACCCTTAGTTCCATTCAGGTGGCGCACTTCCTAACAAAGCCACAGAACCTAGATACAGACCAGGGCCCATGAGATAGGGCACATGGGCACATGTATCCATAAGTTAGGGGGAAATATATACCTTAAAGTAAAAGCACAATAGTTTGCAGGGACTCAAGAAGTGCAACAAGCAAGCAGAAAGACCTAAAGACACCACAGGGAGTCGGGCTATAGCACAGTGGGTTAAGTTCATGTGGTGCGAAGTGCAAAGACTGGCAGAAGGATCCCGGTTCGAGCCCCTGGTTCCCCACCTGCAGGGGAGTCGCTTCACAGGCCGTGAAGCAGGTCTGCAGGTGTCTGTGTTTCTCTCCCCCTCTCTGTCTTCCCCTCCTCTCTCCATTTCTCTCTGTCCTATCCAACAACGACGACATGACATCAATAACAACAACAATAAAAAACAAGGGCAACAAAAGGGAAAATAAATAAATATAAAAAATATTTTTTTAAAGACACCATAAAGTACTTAATCAAGTAGTTTCTACTTAGACCTAGATACACTCCTCACCTACTTCCTGTATTTCACTTCCCTCAATCACTCTAAGTGTCAGATAAAGTAAAGACTATAGAAGTTGGATAAGGGCAAGAGACCAGCACACTTTAACGATGGCCCTTTCGGTCACTACCAGGCCACCCCATCATCTGGAGCCCTAGTCAGGGAATCCTGGGATTCTCAAATAGATATGAAGGGCCTAGACCTCTGACAGATCCATTTCTCCATCACTGGTCATCTCCACCAGCAACAACATCATAAGCCCTCTTGTGGACTTCTACAGAACCTTGTCCTCAATGTAGAGAAAAACAACAGTGGTAGGGACACTCCTATGGCTTCTCCTATGCTCGGTAAGGTGAATCCTCAGTATCATTTGATGGAATTGAGGACTGGGACAAAAGTAAGACTGCAAGAGTGGTAAAGTACCACAGGGAGGCTGGGTCAGTCTATTCTACCACTCAAGGAAGACGGGTCCTGAAATGAGTGCAGTCTAGAATCTTCCCAGCTGTGACCATGGACTATGAGCTCAGACCTATGGGGATGCAGAGGCTGTACAGGCTCCTGTGCTGAATATGGGCCCCAGATCAGATTGATGAAGTTTATAGTTCATGGTATTTATATACTTTCCCCATATTTGGGAGCTACTCTCTTCCCTGATTCAGCTTTCTGGTCCTATTTCCAACTCTGACACCATCTCACCAGACAACACCTTTACCCACATGCAAAAATGCTGGGCTCAGGCAAACATTAGTAGAGTCACGGGCACCTTGGATTATACCTAAATAGACTTCCTAACTCCTTTCATCTACTACATTTTTACTTTTAGAGTCCTGATTATTAAACACTTTGTTCTGCTTTATAGCTTAATGTTTTTCAGCCACCAAGTTGCAGATGCTACCATGAGGTCAACTTGACTTCCCTGGGAAGACGACCTCACCAATGTGTCCTGGAACCTCCCCTCCCCAGATCCCTGCCCCACTAGGGAAAGACAGAAACAGATTGGGGGTGTGGATCCACATGCCAACACCCATGTCCAGCAGAGATGCAATTACAGGAGCAAGATCTCCCACCTTCTGCATCTCATAAAGATGGTTGATCCATACTCTGAAAGGGATAAAAAATAGGGGAGCTTCCAATGGAGGGGATGGGATATGGAACTCTGGTGGTGGGAATTATATAGAATTGTACCCCTTTTGTCCTACAATCTTGTCAATCATCATTAAATCAATAAAAAAAGATGGAAAGAGAGAAACCATAAAAAAACTTCATTCATTTTTCAAATGGTGTAAATATAACCTACTTTTTAACACCATATGACTATTCCAACTCAACGCGCCTAAAATAAAACTCAGTGTGGTATTTTCCCACTCTTGCAGTCTTATTTTTATCCCAGTCCTTAATTCCATCAAATGATACTGTTAATTGTACTAGTTTAAGGCTAGATTGAATGTTTCTCTCTTCCGAGCATAGGAGAAGCCATGCCACTTTCACAAATCATATTCAGTCAGTACTAGGTTTTGTTGATTCTGCCTCACCCTCTCTCCAGAATCATTCAGCCCCCCTTTCTCCGTCACACCCACATAAATGACCACCTTTCATGCAGGTGCAACAGAGCTCTGATGGATCTCGCTACCCCTCCACTCCATGGAGATTGGAGCGATCCACAACGTGCTCATGCGTTCCCCTTCACCATCGGTGATTGCCAGTTACTAGGAAAAGCCCACAAACCCTTAAGTTGGTCATAAGGTCCTACTGGGTCTGGTCCTCGGCCTCCCTCCGTTCTCTGGGCTCCAATCTCAGGCCCCTCACACCTCCTTTCAGTGGTGTCATGTTCTCCTTCACCACAGAGCATCAGCATCAGCTGCTGCTGCTCTCTGCATCACAGATTTTCAAGATTTTAACAACTTCATCTCTCCTTGCCCTTCAAACTTTCCTTAAATGTCACCCCTCCAGGGAATCAGCTTGCTCTGCAGGTGATGAGAGTTTTCTTACCTTTCATAACAAAACATCTGTCATTTTATAAGAATAACCGCTATAGGGGCTGGGAGGTGGCACACCGGGTTAAGTACACACAGTACAAAGCTCAAAGACCCGCTCAAGGATCCCGGTTCGAGTCCCTGCTCCCCACCTGCAGGGGGGGTGGCTTCACAAATGCTAAGGCAGGTCTGCGGGTATCTCTCTGTCTCCATTTCTCCTTCTCTATCTTCCCCTGACCTCTCAATTTCTCTCTGTCCTATCAAAAATAGATAGATAGATAAATAAATAAATAAAATGGCCACAGGAGCAGTGGGTTCGTAGTGCAGGAACTGAGCCCCAGCAATAAAACTGGAGGCAATAACAACAACAGCAACAATAATAACAACAACACTTATAGTTTTATCCTTGTGAGTGGGATTTTTGATTCCTGGTTGTCTTTCATACTAGCTTTAAGTCCAAGACTAAAGGAATGTAGTCCCTCTGTCTCTCTCTCTTGTTCTCTACACCCTACTCCCAGTTTGTAGCCATATTGTGTGTATACAGCAAAGTTTTACTGAGTGAATGAATTACACTTCATCTATCTTTAAATATAGCACTTTACCTTGCTCCAAATGTATTTCCAATAAATTATGAATGAATGGAGTTTGCTATTTCAAATCATTTCAAATGGTTCTCACGGCATAGAGATCGAGAAAATAAAAATTAAACCTCAAGGTTCAAAAGTGCAAGCACCTTTTCAGTGTTGACCTAGGAATTCATGCCAGAAAATGTTCTACTATGTGGCAAGGGGAAAGGAGCTTAAATCTTGAGGAAACAAAACGAGATGAAGATTCTACCATGAGAATCTACTACAAAGGCTGAACTGTGAAGTTCTGAACCTCATGACCCTATCTGACCATCAGCAATTAGCTTCTGATCCCCCAGAAGGAAAAAAAAAAAAACACTCCTCTCCTCAAACCAGCTAGAATGCCACTGGCTTCAGTTCCATCAGATTTACATCAGGGAAACTTATGAAGTGGGTGGAAGTGATCTCAGAGACCCTGGGGACAGCCTCTGGGTGATTTTCATGCAGGCCTCATCAAGCAGTGACACAGCAGGGGACAGAATCAGTCTATTTACTCTAATCACAGAAAAGTTTTGATTTATAATTCACAGGTACCAAGGCTGCTTGGGATACCTTATCAAAAGGGGTGGACTTGTGCTTTTTTTTGTTTTTGTTTTTTTACCTCTTTGTGACCACAGGAAAGAGAAGCCTGTTAATGTGGTATAAGAATAAATGGTTACTAAAATAGAAGCTGTGCTCACTAATTACAGTGCTAGCCAACTTGCATTTATAAAATCATCATTGCCATCATTTGAAGAGAGAAACATTCAATCTAGCCTTAAACTAGTGCAATTAACAGTTTGTTTTTTTTAACTCAGCACCATAACAGTTGCTATCTGAAGACTACTAAATATACCTACTTTGTCTCAAAAAGTCCTGGCTGGGTGAAGGCCTAAAGTGAAAGAGCTAATAATAGGAATCAAGAGAGGGACACCAGAGGGGAAAACATCACTTGGAAATACATTTAACGTTTGCTCCCCATTGTTCAAAAGCCTGTGCTAGACATTCAGAGGAATATTTAAAAAGAAAAAAAATGTGCAATCTAGGAATGTAACTTGAATACAGAGAAAGTATCCAGAACATAGTACCCTGAGGTTATTTCTGCACTGTGGTGAGGCCCAAGTCCCTGCAGAGAAACATGCAGAAAACCTGCCTAGTGTTGATACCACTTCCTGAAGGAACTCCAATAGGCATACAGACAAGAAGTGACGGACTGCTGCTGCGAATGCTGTGAGAACCAAGTTGAGTGTGGTGAGGCTTTTCCCATTGAAAAAGGGAGAACTGAGGAAACGAATCTTCCTATAAGACTCCCTCTTGTGAGGTAGAGCTTGGAAGAGGCACAGACTCAGTTTTTCACCTCCCTCCCTGTCTCCAGAAACCCTGCATTTTTCTGCCTCCAGGCACCCAGCATCCCTTAAAACACTAAGCCAGCTCCCTCTGCTCCACCCTGCATTCCTTGATACTATGGCCCGCCCTTTTATTATCTACATATCAATCTTCTGCTTTGTCTAACAAATGACTTAAGGCCTCCTCCCTATTCCTCCACCCATTCTGCTCCTTCAATAGATTCTTTTCCTACCCTCAAGACTTCAGGGTATTATTAATCCTACCAGTTAAACCCCTAGCAACAGTTGCTAAGGAAGTCCCTACCTTTCCCAACCCCTTTTACCTTTCCTAACTATGTGTGGTATTGTCAAGCCACTTCCGTTTCCGACTTGGGGGCTTCTAGTTTTCCGGGCAGGGAGAAGTGCGCTAGTGGCCTGGGAGGGGGACTCTGGCCATTGTGGTTTGTGCCACGTGGCTTAACCAGGTGTGCTACCACCCGACTCTGGGGCGTTCGGATGAATAACGATTTGCCTTGCCGCCACGAGCTTGGTTCCTGGGTCATCTCTCTCTCTCGCATTGCTAGCCCAACAGACTGCTAAAGGGTGCCACGGAAAGACACCTCCAGAGAAGATGAGAAGTCATCTGGAGCCCAGGACTGTGACTGGCCCAGTGTTTCTCCTCATCTGTGGAGGACAAGCTCAAGGAGAGCCACCAGAATGACACCTATGAGACTTCTCAGACATATAGTTCTTTCAGCAGCTTCAAAGAGCTTCATCATAGTCCTCAGAGCTTCAAATAGTCCACAGAGATTAGACGAGGGTCTGGTGAAAAGGGAACCCTCATATACTGTGGATGGGAATGTAATTGGTACAAACACTATGGAAAACATTCCTGAAGGTTATTCAAAACATTAAAAATAGAACTGCCTCGAGCCCCCGGCTCCCCACCTGCAGGGGGGTCGCTTCACAAGCGGTGAAGCAGGTCTGTAGGTGTCCGTCTTTCTCTCCTCCTCTCTGTCTTCCCCTTCTCTCTCCATTTCTCTCTGTCCTAACAATGACGACATCAATAACAACAATAATAACTACAACAACAATAAAAAAACAAGGGAAACAAAAAGGGAAAATAAATAAATATTTAAAAAAATAGAACTGTCCTAGGATCTGACAACTCTACTGTGGATATGCATTCAAAGGAAATAAAAACAGTATTCACAATAGTGATGACTCTGTCAATGGATGAATGGATAAAAAAAGAGTAAAGGCAGATGATAGCCAGCTCCCTAGAGCATCCAATGATGAAAGAGAAGGAAATCATGCCATTGGTGACAACATGAATGGACCTTGAGGAAACCATGGTCACTGAAAACTGAGATAAGTCAAAGACAAAGATACTGAGAAGTTAAGGAATTATTACAGCAATATATTAAAATATATAGATATATACTGTCCTCACCCACTTCCTATTACATTTCCCTCACTCACTCCAAAGCTAACCTTATCAAAGCAAGGACTGCAAAAGCTGAATAAAGGCAAGAGACTGGCATACTTTAGTGATGACTCTTCAGTCACTATCAGGCCACCCCATCAGCTGGTGCTGTATTTGGGGAGTCCTGAGATTCCCAAACAGACATGATGGGCCCAGACCTCAAATAAATCCCTCTCTACATTGTTACTGGTCATCTCTATCAGGAACAACAAAATAGACCCCTTTGTGGGGCCCCCAAAAACCTTGCCCTCAACTTGGATCAACAACGGTAGAGAATGTTCCATCCTCTGAAGGGGGGCTGCATAACAGACTCTATGCTACACCTAGGGAAGATGGGTCCTGATATTGGGGCAGCTTGGAACGTTCCTACTTATGATCACAGAATGTGAGCTCAGATCTACAGGGATGCAGAAGCCACATAGGCTCCTAAGCTGATATGGGCCCCAGATCATATCAAATTGATGGGTTTTACAGTCAACAATATTTATATACCTTTCCCATATTTGGGAGCTACTCTCTTCCCTGATCCAGCTTTCTGGTCCTTTTTCCAGCCATGACATCATCTCCCCAGAAAATAACTTGGATCCACCTGCATATCAGATTTCAGGCTCATGGGCAAAAAAAAGAAAAAAAAAACCTAGTATAGCCACAGGCCCTTTGGAATATAACTAAAATACGCCTACTACCTAGCTACAAAACGGAGACCCCTGCCCCTGCAACTCTTCATCTGCAATATTCCAGCCGTTAGGTTCACTATTAGTCAACAATTTGTTTGGCTTTATATGTTAACTCTCTTTTCAGCCACCAGGTTGCAGATGCTAGCATGATGCCAATCAGACTTCCACTAATGTGTCCTGGAGCTCTGATTCCCCAGAACCCTGCCTCACTAGGGAAGGAGAGAGACAGGCTGGGAGTACGGATCGACCTGTCAATGGCCATGTTCAGCAGGGAGGCAGTTGCAGCAGCCAGACCTTCCACCTTCTGTATCCCACAACAACCTTGGGTCCATATTCCCAGAGGGTTAAAGAATAGGAAAGCTATCAAGGGAGCAGATGGGATACAGAGTTCTGGTGGTGGGAATTGTGTGGAGTTGAATCTCTGTTATCCTATGGTTTTGTCACTATTTCCTTTTAATAAATAAAATTTAAAAAGAAATATATATACATATCAGGGGCCAGGTGGTGGCTTACTACAGTGAGTAAGGACCCAGGTCCAAACCCCTGGTCCCCACCTGCAAGAGGAAAGCTTCATGAGTAGTAAAGCAGGACTGCAGGTGTCTCTCTGTCTCTTTCCCTCTCTGCCTCCCCCTTTCTCAATTTCTCTATCCAGTAGTAAACAAAATAGATCAAAATTTAAATATATATATATATGTGTGTGTGTCAAATAAAAATGCTGTAAAGGAGTAAAACAAGTTCCTCTTACAAAGAGGAACAGGGACTTAGAATTGTCTCTGCAGAAACACAAAGGCTTGGAGCCCTTGTGACTGGTCCCTCAACAGAAAAGTGACTGAGAAACATCAGTAAGCGGAGAGAGAAAGGCAGGTAGATTTAGTGGTTCCAGTGATGTAGGCTGAGGAGAGAAGGACCCTAGGCAGCCCTTTTTCTACAGGTAATTTTTTTTCCTCCAGAGTTACCACTGGGGCTCCGTGACTGCACTGCAAATACACTGCTCCTGGCAGCCATCTTTTTCCCACTGTTATTGCTGTTGTTGGATAGGACAGAGAGAAATTGAGAGAAGAGGGGAGGAGACAGAAGGGGAGAAAAACATAAGACACCTGCAGACCTGCTTCACTACTTGTGAAGTGACCCCCCCCCCCTGCAGGTGGGTCCTGGTGCGGGTGCTTGAGCTTTGCACCATGTGCGCTTCACTCAGTACACCACTGCCCAGCCCACCCTACAGAGAGTTCTTAGTGTGGCAGAATCTGCACGGAGCCTGGCAGCATGGGTAAGTCAGCAAATGAGTCCAGGAGCACTAGGAACCTGTGTTTAATGCACGTTAGCTCAGTGTTGCTCTGTCTGGTACCAATAGAACCATCACATCTGCTGAGGAGAAAAACAGGCCCCTAAATAGGTGAGTGTTTTGATCAACAAAGCAACCTCGAATATGACTAGGTTTCTGGGTGACTGCTTAAAATACAAATAGAGAACTTTTCTCATAGAACGTCTGCCCTGATCCAGCTTTCTAGCCCTATTCTCAACTCTGACACCATCTTCCCAGACAATACATTTAGTCCACCTCATGTTAGCTATCAGGCTCAGGCAAAAATGACTAAAATCATGGGCCCCTTGGAAAATACCTAAAATAAGACTTCCTAGCTTCTTCCTGCACAAGACTGCTAAATTCATCTTACGTATTCCTACCTTTTGGTTCCTGTTTATTAACAATTTGTCCTGCTTCGTATATCAAAGCCTATCATCCACCAAGTTGCACATGCCACCATGACACCATCCTGACTTCAATAGGTAGCTGACCTCACCAATCTGTCCCAAAGTCTCACCTCCCCAGAGCTCTACCCCATTAGGGAAAGACAGAAACAGTCTGGGGGTTTGGATCTACCTGCCAATACCCAAGTCCAGCAGAGAAGCAATTACAGGAACCAGAACTCCCACCTTCTGCACCTCATTAAAGAATTTTGGTCCATGCTTGAGAGGGATAAATAATAGGGAAGCTTCCAATAGAAGGGATGGGACATGGAACTCTGGTGGTGGGAACTGTGTGGAATTATACCCATATTATCTTACAATCTTGTCAATTATTACTAAATAACTAATAAAAATTTAAAAAACTTAATGACTTGGGAAATATTGCTGATATGTGAACAGCAATCAATGATAAAGTAATGTTAAAAATACAGCTCATTATATCTTGACAAGAATCATTGTACAATTTTACATCAAAGGGGTTAGAATCATCTAGATCTCTGAAGTCAAAGGAATATCAACTGGGTTAAGTTCATGTTTGTGAGTCAGAGACAGCCCTGTCAACAGGCCATGACAAAGAGTCTTTAAATGTGGTGTCTGTCTCACACCTATCTCCAGGTACAAGGCTTAGGCTGCTTCTGGCTCTGTTGAAAATTCTAAGGTCAAGAGAAGAAGGCAGCACAAACGTGAACTGTGGAAAGGGGCGAATCCAAGCGCAATCTTGGGGGCTGACTGCATGCCGGCTAACACAGCAAGGCTGCTTTCCACAGGTATGAGTGCTAAGAAATCCTACAAAAATTCTCTATCAGATTTCTGATTTTATTTGTTATATCTATTTATTGCTGGATAGAGACAGAGAAAAACTGAGAGGGGAGGAGGAGGAGGAGAGGGAAAGAGATAGAGAGACAGACACCCGCAGCCCTGCTTCACCACTTGCAAAGCTTTCCCCCTGCAGGTGGGGACCAAGGGCTTGAACCTGGGTCCTTGTGCACTGTAACATGTGTGCTTAACCAGGTGCACTGCCTGGCCCCTCTGTAAGCATTTCTAGCGCTACTTTGGGAGGTCATTTCTGCCCTTTTTATTTATACAGTCATAGTCATCAGCATTTTCCATTGCCCTGTCGAGGCTTCTAAAAATGGAGGAAAGAGCATGGCTCCCCAGATTACAGATAATGCTTTTAATATCACTCTGATGCCATCATTGCCACTAGCATCCTGTGTCAACTCCATCACACAAAAATCAGATGGAGGGGGGATTCTTTTTTTTTATTTCTTTCTTTTTCTTTAGGGACTGGTTCCAACAATTCCACAACCTAGGTTTTGTTGTTTTGTGGTTTTTTTTTAAGTATTAATGACAATTATTGCACTGTCTCTGTTTAAGATAGTAAATATAAAAGCTGATGTAGAGGTGAGAGTACCATTCTCCTACAGATGATCTTGCCTAGTATTAAAACTAAACATGACTCCGATTTGCATTCCAAGAGGGGGGTTAGGGTTGCTCATGCCCATGAAGCTTCTCTTCACCTTGTACAATAGCTGTGCCCATTTCTGGGAGAGAAATTCTCCAGGGAGGAGTCACTGGTGAATGGCCCCAGAGGCCAGTTCCACCAGAAATCACCAGGGCTGCTTCTCCTTTAAATTGATAAGAGAATTGCTCATCTTTATTTTGGAATAACTTTTGGGGACAATTACAAATGTAAAGGGTACCCTTAACAGGTGCCTTAGACTTTAAATAACGGAGCACCAGATGAGAGAGAAAAAAAATATCCTGGCCACTTTTAAAATGTTATTATTGATTTAATATTGATTTACAAAATCACATGTCAACAGGGTATAAAGCCACTCCATTCCCACAGGTTCTGAATCTTCAGTCTCCCCATTGCAAGCCACCACATGGGCCCGCCATCATCTCTACAACTATCTGTCCACATGTATACATCATTGCCCCATTCTCCTTCCTGACTCAATCCTCTCCTCCCCTCCAAGCCACTCATGACAACATCACTGCCTCCATATGTCCTTTCCCTCCTCTCTCTCTGGGTGCTGATGGGGCTGGAGTGCACAGCCCTTCTTATCCTCTTCCTCCTATCACTTCTCCTCTGCTGGGAGTATGGATCCAGGTTGTTTTTGGGGTACAGAAGGCAGGAGTTTTGGCTTTTGTAATTGCTTCTCCACATGGGTGTTGGCAGGTGGATCCATACTCTCAGCTTGTTTCTGCCCTTCCACAGTCTCACCACTTCTCATATAAATTTAACTATGACTTCAATGGATGAGTGCAAGTACAGAATATGCCAAGTGGTAGGAAAAACATTCACATGAGTACTGTGAAGTATACTCATAAGGGCAAAAACTGTAAGTGTTCAAGTCTCTAGTAGTTTATTCAGTTTTTTCCTGTCACAGCTAAGGCTTTTCTATTCTGGACTGATTCTTTTCAGGTAGAAGTTGGGGGAAGACACCTTCCCTGAGTGCTATGGGACCCCCACATATGGTGCACAATGGATAAGCTATTTTAGAGGTCCTTTACTTTATCCTCTTCAATGCTTTACTGATTTCTTGCCAGGGATTTCCCTTGCTTCAGTTATTGAATGAGTATGCATAAAATAATAATAAATAAACTTCTGGAGCTTAGCTGAAATTCAATTTATCAACAAGATCATCTCCTTATGATTTAATGCTTGGTGTCAACTGCATTGTTTTTGTCGGTTGGTTTTCTTATTAAGCAATGCAAACCAAAGTAATCATATTTCCTACAGGGAACACATTTTGACCATAGACGCAAAATTAATGGTGACTTCTATAATTTGTGATGTCTTCAAATTACCTGAGCAGAAAGTATTCTATGCCAGGGGTCTAAACAAAGCTGCATAGCAACAGTGTATGTGCTGGAACAACATTCCAGAATAGAAAATTGACACAAGAACTGGAAAACAGGCAGGAATGAGGGGCAGTTGGTTCAGGAACTATTTACCTTCTTCATGGCAGCCAAACACCAGCATACTGGAGTCTAGGCAGCTGAAAGGGGAAACATCAGTTTCCACTAGGCAGAACACAGTAATTACTCTACCCCAGCAAGAGTGATGAAAATATTAGCTCTTCCCCTCAGTGTTCTCATGATGTCCATTTCACTGATGCTTCTGGACAGGTATCAAACTTCATCTCAGCAGAGGTCCTGGTCAATTTTACACGGTGTTCTAGCTTTCAATAACAGGTGACATGATTTATATTCTCATTCACAGTATCTAGCAGGACCTTGGCATTTCAGGATTCCATATTGGTATCTTCTATTCTTAGAGTTTGAATTCTGCATGCAGTGTTTCCTAACGGTGAGAAGTACGCAGGATGGAGGGTAGAGAGACAAGAGAGTACAGGAAAAAGGTTGGAATATAAAAATGAGAGAAGTGACAGTCTAACGAAACTTATTTCACTTAGAAATTACATGAAATGTATCTTTCAGGGTAATCAGTTCTGAGACTAGCATGTGAGAAAAAAATAGTCACGTGCATCCAACCAATTTGATAGGAAGCATACTCAAATGGAAAGAGATAAAAATTTTCAAAGACTGTTTTCCTAAAATTGCTTGATACATATCTTTGCTCACACATAGCTCAGTTCTCTAAGGTTAAAAATATTATCGATGGTTAAAAATATTATCGATGGGGTTTACAGTTAATAAGATTTATACACTTTCCTCATATTTGGGAGCTACTCTCTTCCCTGATCCCGCTTTCTGGTCCTTTTTCCAGCCATGACATCATCTCCCCAGACAATAACTTGGACCCACCTGCATATCAGAGGTCAGGCTCAGGAAAAAACTAGTATAGTCATGGGCCCTTTGCAATATGACTAAAATATGCCTACTAGCTATCTTCAAAACAGAGACGCCCAAATCTTTATCTGCAGTATTCCAGCCGTTAGGGTCATAATTAGTCAACAATTTGTTTGGCTTTACATGTTGACTCTTTTCAGCCACCAAGTTCAAGATGCTACCATGATGCCAACCAGACTTCCCTGGATAGACAACTCCACCAATGTGTCCTGGAGCCCCACTTCCCCAGAGCCCCATCCCACTAGAGAAAGAGAGAGACAGGCTGGGAGTAGGGATTGAACTGTCAATGCCCATGTCCAGTGGGGAAGCAGTTACAGAAGCCAGACCTTCCACCTTCTGCATCCCATAATGACCCTGGGTCCATGCTCCCAGAGGGTTAAAGAATAGGAAAGCTATCAGGGGAGGGGGATGGGATATGGAGTCCTGGTGGTAGGAATTGCGTGGAGTTATACCCCTCTTATCCTATGGCTTTTGTCAGTGTTTCCTTTTTATAAATAAAAAGAAATATTGAACACCTAACATCAACCTTATATTCCTTCTACATTGGAGACACAAGATGTGTCTTTAGACTCGGTTCTCCCCTTGTAGTTGTCAATAAAGAGACTGTCTCTCCTTTGAGGGAGATCAGGATCATGACTTAGATCCATCCAGAGTATGGTATAAATCCATGGAAGAAAGAGTGCATCAATCTATTGCATTTATAACATAAGCAGCTAAGGTCACCTATGCAAGGGAGGAGGCAGTTAAGTACTAGCAGTTAGGCAAGCAGGTTATAGAAAATTACTGCCAGAAAAAATACTGCAACAGAGAGTCGGGTGGTGGCGCAGCGGGTTAAGCGCACGTGGTGCAAAGGGCAAGAACCAGCATAAGGATCCCAGTTTGAGCTCCTGGCTCCCCACCTGCAGGGGGAGTCAATTCACAAGTGATGAAGCAGGTCTGCACATGTCTGTCTTTCTCTTCCCCCTCTGTCTTCCCCTCCTCTCTCCATTTCTCTCTGTCCTATCCAACAACAATGAGACATCAATAACCACAACAATGTTAAACAACAAGGGCAACAAAAGGGAAAATAAATAAAATGTTTTAAAAAAAATACTGCAACAAATATCCTGAGTTCAAACTCAAACACACACAGCTGTCCAAACAATAAGAAATTTGAGGCCACACACAAATGTTCTAGCTAGGTGTTACCTTGACTCCTCCTCCTCCTTTTTCTATTTCAACAGTAAGCTGAAGACTAAACATTTAAGACATCCTACTTTCAGGAAAATAGATTTGTTATTTTAATAACTCTCCCCAAATGGCACTGTGTAACCATCTGTTATGAACCCTTACAATCCAACATACTCCTCTCCTCTCTGAATATCAATATCTCTACAGCCTCCCACCCAGCCACCCACCCCCCCCCCAAAAAAATGTTGGGGAAAGAGAAGACAAGATGTTAGGGGGGGAGTATTAAGCAGTTCAGAATACATTTTTAAAGACTATTTCTCACCTCATGCTATAAACAAGTTTTATAGTGGGGACAGACTTATAATGTTAAAGACAAAAATGCATGCCAGAAAGTAGAAGATGGTTAAAAAGATGGTAAAAAATGGTAATGTGGCTTTATGGTAAAAGAAAACTAGAAGACATTTAGGTCTGGAAGGGGAGTTGGTGACTACTTACGTTTATCCTAGTATTTCATACTTAGGAAACTAAGTTCATGTCTTTTTTCTTTTTGCCTCCGGGGTTATTGCTGGGGTTATCGTGCCTGCAATAAAATCCACTGCTCCTAAAGTTCATTTTCACTTTTTACTGTTTTATTCAATAGGACAGAGAGAAATGGAGAGGGGAGGACAGGTAGCGAGGGAGAGAGAAAGACAGACACGTATCCCTGCTGCAGGTAGGGAGCGGGGGTTTGAACTCTGGTCCTTGCACAGATCCTTACACATAGTGCTATGTGCGCATAAGCGGGTATGCCACTCCTGACCCCAGTTCATGCTTTAGTGAGGCCCATCATAGCAGCGCATTAGAGCCTCTGCCAGGCATAAGACCGAATGAATTGCCTGCTCCACAGGTTTGGAGATTCTTCAAGATACCAATACCATGAAGCTTATCACACGCACGCACACGCACGCAGGCACACGCATGCACACATGCACCCATGAAGCATTGCGTCTCTCAAGTGATTGACATGCTCAAGTAATAGTAACTCACCACTGTGCAAGCAAAAGAAATGTCAACAAAAACTAAACTGCTGAACAAATATTTTAAAATGTTTTTGCATTATCTTTATTTATTGGATAGAGACTCCCAGAAATTGAGAGGAAGGGAAGTGGTAAAGGGGGGGAGTCAGAGAGACCCCTGCAGCCCTGCTTCACCACTCACAAAGCTTTCCCCCTGCAGGTGGGGACCAGGGACTTGAACCTGGGTCCTTGAGCACTGTAACATGTGCACTCAACCAGGTGCACCACCACCCGGCCCCTACAAATATTTTTGAAGCATACTAGGTACTCGGCACATCTTCTTCAACTTCTGTGCCCAGAATTCTTAACAATTGATATGTTTGTGTACGTATAACTGAGGGAAACGGAAATGCCTCTGTAAGGAGGAACTTTGGACCTCATGACAGTGTTAGACAGGGAAGTTCAGAGTATATGTGGTCTTTAGGGAAAGGAGTTGTCAATACCATTTCTTTTAATTTTTATATTTATTTGTTTATTTATTTTCCCTTTTGTTGCCCTTTTTGTTTTTTTCATTATTGTTGTAGTTATTGTTGTTGTTATTGATGTCATTGTTTGATAGGACAGAGAGAAATGTAGAGAGGAGGGGAAGACAGAGAGGGGAAGAGAAAGACAGACACCTGCAGACCTGCTGCACCGCCTGCGAAGCGACTCCCCTGCAGGTGGGGATCCGGGGGCTGTAACGGGGATCCTTACTCCAGTCCGTGCGCTTAACCTGCTGCGCTACTGCCCAGCTCCCGTCAATATCATTTCTAACGGATACAGCATTTATTCACCGCCCATGTATGTGGAGAGCTTTATACTTCTATTGGAGATGGTCATGTCAGTTAATGTGGGCTGTATATGTGCAAAGATATGTGACACTTGGGAGCTGTGTGGTGGTGCCCCTGTAGAATGCACACGTTACCATGTACAAGGACTCAGGCTCAAGCCCCCAGTCTCTCCTTTGCAGTGGGAAAGCTTCATAAGCAATGGAACAGAGATGCATGTCTCACTTGGACACACACACACACACACACACACACACACTCTCTCTCTCTCAAGTTCTCTCTGTCCTATCAAATACAAGAAATATTAAATAAAAATGAACTGAGAGAAGTTGCTCAGAACTCACTCTTGAGAAAGATGTTTGTTTAGTCTATGCTAGGATAGAGTGTTATTAGTTACCCTAAAGAAAACCATTCCTATAAAATCTAGACCATAAAAGTGAACAGAAAACAGACTGGATATAGATGGTGTTCTCCGGAAAGAAGTGATATAATTTGGCTATCAATCGTGAAAGTTCATGCCCCTTATTGTGAGAGACAAGCAGGATATGTACTGAGTAGGCCAGCCTTCTTGGCCCACAGCAGCAGGTGCTGTCCATCCACCCAGACTTGGGGTAGGAGCATCACACTGACCGAGCAGAGGAAATGCTTGGGAACAGCAGGTGTGTGAGGCATGGGCACTAAGGAGCAGGGAGTTATATTAAGGCTGCGTGCAGTAGCAGAACCTGAAAGAGGAGTGTCTAATCAGTGCTCTAGATGAGAGAACAACATATTGACTTACTTGCTTGCACATCATGTTCAATGTTTACTAATTTCTTCTTGCTGAAACCTCCCTACACACACACACACACACACACACACACCATACATACATGGAGATATCAAAGCACAGGAAGTATTATGAATACTAAAAGCAAGGTACAGTAGGAAAATATTATGAAAGAGAAATATAATCAGAAATCTTGACTCAGGATAAAATTACTAAGTCATGAGCTCCTTAGAACATACCTAAAATAGACTTCCTAGCTTCTTCCCACACAAAGACCCCTGGTTTCATCTGCTGTGCTCCTATCTTTGGGTTCCTGTCTACTAAACTATTTCTTCTGCTTTATATCTTACTCTCTTTCAGCCACCAAGTTGCAGACACTACTATGATGTCATCCTGACATCTCTGGGCAGATGACCCCACCAATGCGTCCCTAAGTCCTACGTTTCCAGAGCCCCACCCCACTATGGAAAGATAGAAACAGGCTGGGAA
Organism: Erinaceus europaeus; assembly: GCF_950295315.1. Classification (NCBI taxonomy): domain Eukaryota; kingdom Metazoa; phylum Chordata; class Mammalia; order Eulipotyphla; family Erinaceidae; genus Erinaceus; species Erinaceus europaeus. Next base: position 78,792,299 of record NC_080177.1, read on the forward strand.
TATGGATCCACCTGCCAACGCCCATGTCCAACAGAGAAGCAGTCACAGAAGTCAGACCTTCCACTTTCTGCACCCCACAGGGAATTTTGGTTCATACTCCCAGAGGGATAAAGAATAGAGAAGCTTCCAGTGGAAGGGTGGGACATGAACTTGCATGATTGGAATTGTACCCTTGTTATCTTACAATCTTGTTAATGATCATTAAATCACTAATAAAAAATTTAAAAAAGAAATTCTGGAAATCAGAAATGAAAGCAAGGTGGCCAGTGCAGCAGCAAGGTGGCACAGGGACAGATTAAGGGGTCCATCACTCCGCTAAGAGATGAACGAGTGTGCTGTTGCTGTTTCTGCCGGGTCTCTTTAGTCTTCCAGTGTGTTTTTTCCAAGAGGAAGCCATCTCAGTGAATGTCTATTTCAACAACGGGTTGAAGACTCAATATTGAAGACATTCTATTTTCAGGGAGTCACACTGTACTTATTGATTTATCTTTGTCATTTTTAAATTTGTGATTAACAGTGGGGTAAAAGATTGTAAGGTTACAGACTATAGATCTACACTGCACCCACCACTGAAATTATGTATTCACATTTTACTCATTTATATTCTATATTTTTATTGGAGGATTTATAGCTTACATTAAATACAGTTGTTGATACATGTGTAAAATTGCTCGATTTTCTGCAAAACACTCTCATCCCCAACCTAGGTCGTCCTCCACCACCATGAACCAGGCTCTGAAAGCTTCACCCCACACCCGCCCCAGAGTCCTTTACTTTGATGCAACAGACCAAATCCAGTCCAAATTCTACTTTGTGTTTCCCTTCTGTTCTTATTTCTCAGCTTCAGTCCAAGAAGTCCCATATTCATCCTGTTCTTTCTGGAAGAAGCCACACTCTAAAGAGGAGCCTCCTTGGGGCTGGCAAGACAGCACATCTGGGAGGGTGTCTCCTTTGTCATGCGTGTCACCCATGTTTGAATCCAGCCCCCACTGCACGGGGGGGGGGGGGGGTTTCAGTGCTGGGTTACACTCCTCTCCCTAGCCTTCTGTCTCTCTGTTCTGTATCTCTGCCTTTTAAAAAAAAGTCCTTTGCGCGAAGTCGGGCGGTAGCGCAGCGAGTTAAGTGCACATGGCGCAAAGCACAAGGACTGGTATAAGGACCCCGGTTTGAGTCCCCGGCTCCCCACCTGCAGGGAAGTCACTTCACAAGCAGTGAAGCAGATCTCCAAGTGTTTATCTTTCTCTCCCCCTCTCTGTCTTCCCCTCCTCTCTCCATTTCTCTCTGTCCTATCTAATGATGATATCAATAACAACAACAACAATAAAACAAGGGCAATAAAAAGAAGTCCTTCAATATTTAAAAAATATATCTTTTATTTATATTCAGCCCACCTGCATATTACCTATTGGGCTCAAGCAAAAATTCCTAAAATCACGGGCCTCTGGGAATAGACCTAAAATAGACTTCCTAGCTTCTTCCAACATGAAGACCCCAAATTGCACCTGCTCTGTCCTTATCCTTAGGTTCCTGCTTATTAAATAATTTTTTCTGCTTTATATTTTAATGTATATTTTGTATTTTAGTGCTTTTCAGTCACCACATCACCAAAATGCCAACCTGACTTCCCTGGGCAGAGGATTTCACCAATGTGTCCTGGAACCTCACCTCCCCAGAGCCTAACCCCACTAGGGAAAGATAGAAACAGGCCAGAGGTATGGATTAACCTATCCAAACCCCATGTCCAGCAGGGAAGCAATTAAAGAAGCCAGACCTTCCACCTTCTGCACCCCATAAAGATCGTTGTCCCATACTCCCAAGAGGGATATAGAATAAAGAAATTTCCAATGGAGGGGATGGGACACAGAACTCTGGTGGTGGGAATTGTATGCAATTATACTCCTCTTATCCCACAATCTTGTCGATTATTATTAAATCACTATTAAAAATAAGGATAAAAATAAATCTTATTTATTTATTTATTTCCGATAGAGACAGAGAGAAACTGAGAGGCAAGGGGGAGATAGAAAGGGAGAGAAAGAGACACTTGAGTACTGTTTCACCACTAGTTATCCTCCTTTGGTTTTATCAGTGTTTCCTTTTTATAAATAAATTTTAAAAAAGCTTCCTCCTGGGAAGTGGAGGTCAGGGACTCAAACCCAAGGCCTCACACATTGTAACATGTGCCTGTTTGGCCCCTCCGCCTCTCTATATGAAAAAGTCAGTAGCTGCTACCAAAAAAGGGGGAGGGAACGGAGGGGTCCAAGTTCTTACAAGACAATATGTGAAGTGCTGTTATAACAGTTGTGTTAGAGAACTAGACAGGATGCAGACTAGTACTGAAGAATTCTGATCAAACTTTCAGGAGCCAATTTATTGAAAACTGCCTAGGACTTTAGTGTTTTGTTGTTTTTTTTTAAAAAAAAAAAACTTACATCATAATAAAAAAAAAATCACATTTTCATGGGACCCGCCAGTCCAATGGTGGGTCCACAGTAGGTAAAAAATTAATTGGTGGTATGAGATATGTAAAAGCAAGTTTAAAATTTACTGAGGAAGTAGGAATAAGAGCTGAAATGATAGAACCCGGGAGATTTCAACCCTTGACACTTGCAATTCTCTTCTTTGTTTAATTCACCAAAATTGCCCTTAAATTATTCATTCTATCCTAATTAACTCCCCACAGAATCGTCTTCATGGCACAGTTCTCATTATCTGTTGCCTGAGGCCAAATACCAAGCCACCTCTGGCATGTGGGAAGGATACAAACAGTTCTTTGTTCTGGAGGGTTTCAGTACACGGGCAGAGAGGAAGAGACAAAATCACCTCACAGAAATTGCTGATAAACAGAGACCATGGAATCTCATCTTGTAACATGCAACTGGCAATGTAACAGAAAATGGTCCCTAACTACAACTCTGCAGAGAACTAAGGGTTTTTGTTTTTTTCAATAATTCAGTACCAACAAAAGGCCTTGAGACTCACTCGTGACTTCTGTCATGTGGAAATCCTAAAAGGACAGCACATCAGCAAGAGATCCCAGAGGATCCTCCAAGGTAGATGGAGATAATGATTCGCAAAAGCCACAGTCCAACTGCCAGCTAGCCTGTGAGCAAGACTGGCTTGAAAAAACATTTGAGAAGTCAGGCTATGACGGGATATTGAAGGCTAGAAACCTAGTCAAAGAGGGAAGCCTGTGAGCAAAAAGAAAACAAGTGAAAAAGACCAGAGTGGTCTGGGTCTGCCATAGTTGAAGAAGACAGAGAAGAAGATGAGGAGAGAGATGATGGAGAGATAGTCAAGGTCGGGGCAGTCAAATACTCTCTCTGAGCTTTCCCAGAGGCAGGGGCTGGCAGTGTTGAGGCAGTCAGGGCACTTTCCCTCACCCACCCGGATACATCAACCAGTTCAAGACTTCTTCTGGTCAATTTGTTGATGTGATTAGCTTGCACATGAAGGTCTAGCATTTTGTAAGTGTCTGTTCTAGTGACAAGGGGAGATCTATGTACATATAGGTATCTATACGAATGTATCGTGATGAGGGGAGATCTATGTACATATAGGTATCTATACGAATGTATCGTGATGAGGGGAGATCTATGTACATATAGGTATCTATACGAATGTATCGTGACGAGGGGAGATCTATGTACGTATAGGTATCTATACGAATGTATCATGACGAGGGGAGATCTATGTACGTATAGGTATCTATATAAATGTATCTCTCATTTTGCATGTACAGGATTTAACATTTTGCTTTAAAAATCCCACCCTTGTGACCAGGCAGTGGTGCACCTGGTTTAGCACACACACTACAGTGCACAAGGACTCAGGTTCAAGCCCCTGGTCCCCACCTGCAGAGAGAAAGCTTCACAAGTGGTGAAGCAGGGCTGCAGGTCTCTCTCTCTACCTTCCCCTTCCATTTCTACTTCTTTCTGTCTCTATTCAATCATAAATAAATAAAAATAGTGTTAAGAATACCACCCTTTTTTGCATAAGACATCAGGTCAACCTTAGTCTGTGGAGGACTGATGTGGTAGATTAAAGGCAAATACTTGGCTATAATCTCTGTGGTATAATAAAAAAAAAAATTCCAATTTTTGGCTCAGAGGTCCAAATGCCTTTGGGATTTCCTGGGTAAAAATGATAGTTTTCAATGTGAGCATTTTCAACTTTATCCCCTCAACTTCTGGGGAGAGGAGGGAGGTGGGAACTGAATTCAACCATCAGTTGTCAAGGATACAATCAATCACTCCTAGGCAATGAAGCCTGAAAATAAAGTTCAGGGTAGTTTTTTGTTTGTTTGTTTGTTTTTGCCTCCTGGGTTATCACTGGGGCTCGGTGCCTGCACTACGAATTCACTGCTCCTGGAGGCCATTTTTTCCCATTTTGTTGCGCTTGTTGTAGTTGTTATTGTTGTTATAGCTGTTGTTGTTGGATAGGACAGAGAGAAATCAAGAGGGGAGGGGAAGACAGAGAGGGGGAGAAAAGATAGACATCTGCAGACCTGCTTCCCCTGCAAAGCATTCTTCCTGCAGGCGGGAGCTGGGGCTCAAACCGAGATCCTTATACCAGCCCTTGCGCTTTGCACCATGTGCACTTATCTCACTGCGCTAACACCCAGCTCCCTGGGGGAGCTTCTTAATTGATGATGATTCCAGCAGGATCATACACGTCCCCCCCTCCAAGGGAACAGAGATTTCTCTACTCCTTCTGGCCCTCGCCCATACCCCTCTTCATTCCTAGTCTTTATCGTAATCTAAGACCCTGAGTATCACACTATCCCAAGTTCTCTGAGTCATTCTAGTGAATGTTTACACCTTGGTGATATTGGAGTGTCTGGAATTTGCAGCCAGGCAGAAGGTGAATGATCTGGGGATACCCTGTTGTTTCTGGTGTTTAAAATGCACAATCTTGTGGAGCTGAGCTAAGCATGAGCTAAGTGCAGGTAGGGAGTGGCAGACTCTGGCTGAATTGTGGATGCTCAGTTGATGTGATGTTATGAGAGAACTACAGCAGAACTCCACCAAGAAGTGGCGTGTAGGAGCTATGAGACAGCACAAGCAGTGGAGTGCTTACCTTACCAGGTAGAAGGTCCTGGATTTGAGCCCTGGCACCATGAGAGAGTATGGATGCAACCAGGGAGTCCCATACATGAAATAGGCCTTGGTATCCTGTTCCTCTCCTTTCTCTCCCTTTCTCCCTCTCTCTCTCTCTCTCTCTCTCTCTCTCTCTCTTTCTCTCTAAATCTTTATTTACTGACTGGATAGAAACTGTCAGAAATCAAGAGGGAAAAGGGTGCTAGAAAGGAAGAGAGACACCTGCAAACTGCTTCACCACTTGCAAAGTCATTTTTCTGAAGGTGGGGACCAGGGCCTGAAACCCAGGTCCTTGTGGATTATAGCATGTGCACTCAACCAGGTGCGCCACCTGGCTCTCTCCACCCGCCCCCCGCCCCATAAATTGAAGGATTGGGCCTGGGAAACCATTCAACAGTATCACACAGGCCCTGAGTTCATTCTCTGGAAACATATTAAAAAAAAAAAAAAAGCCTAGAACTGTGTTTGGAAAGGTCAGATGATGAGAAGCCCCGAGACCACATAGAGAAAAAGAAGTTAGACCTCCTGGTAGCCAGTTAAAACCTCCAGAACGTCCAGTTCCAGGTGCCTTCAGGATATTTCCAACAAAACCATCTTTCTCTTCTCTTCTCTTCTCTTCTCTTCTCTTCTCTTCTCTTCTCTTCTCTTCTCTTCTCTTCTCTTCTCTCCTCTCCTCTCCTCTCCTCTCCTCTCCTCTCCTCTCCTCTCCTCTTTCTTTCTTTCTTTCTTTCTTTTCCAGAACACTTGCTCAGCTCTGGCTTATGGTGGTGCAGGGAACTGAACCTGGGACTTTGGAGCCTCAGGCATGAGAGTCTCTTTGCATAACCATTATGCTGTCTACCCCCCACACACACACACACCACTTCCCTTGTTTTTCTCCTTCTCCAGTAGAGTTGCCCACCTTCTTAGGCCAGCAGGATTCCCTTCATGAAGTTTGCTCAGACCATCCTGCTCTTTGTATTTAAATTTTCCTAGTTTTAAAATGAGGCGCAGCAAAGGTTGACAATACTTCCAAATGACTGCTAAGAGATACCAGCAGAAAACCCTGGGGCTGGGTGGTGGCGTGCCTGGTTGAGCACACATGTTACAATGTGCAAGGACCCGGGTTCCAGCCCCCAGATCCTACCTGCAGGAGGAAAGCTTCATGAGTGGTGAAGCAGGGCTGCAGGTGTCTCTCTATCTCTCCTCTATCATCCCCTTCCCTCTTAATATCTGGCTGTGGCTTACAATAAGTAAATAAAGACAACTTTTTTTTTTTTTTTTTGCCTCTCGGGTTATCACTGTGACTCAGTGCCTGCATTACGAATCCACTTCTCCTGGAAGCTATTTTTCCCTTTTGTTGCCCTTGTTGTTGCTGTTATTAATGTTGTTGGATAGGACAGAGAGATATCAAGAGAGGAGGGGAAGACAGAGAGAGAGACAGACACCCGCAGACCTGCTTCACTACCTGTGAATCGATCCCCCTGCAAGTGGGGAGCCGGGGGCTCGAACACCAGTCCTTGGGCTTTGCACCGTGTGTGCTTAACCCTCTGTGCCATTGCCCAGCTTCCAAGATTAATTTTCTTTTCTTTTTTTTTTTTTGCCTCCAGGGTTATCAGTGGGGCTCAGTGCCAACACTATGAATCCACTGCTCCTGGAGGCCATTTTCCCATTTTGTTGCCCTTGTTGCTCTTGTTGTGGTTGTAATTGTTATTATTGTTATAGCTATTGTTGTTGAATAGGACAGAGAGAAATGGAGAGAGGAGGGGAAAACAGAGAGGGGGAGAGAAAGACAGACACCTGCAGACCTGCTTCACCGCCTGTGAAGTGACCCCTTGCAGGTGGGGAGCCGGGGGCTCGAACCGGGATCCTTACACCGGTCTTTGCACTTTGCGCCACCTGCACTTAGCCCGCCGTACTACCACCCATCCCCTAAGACAACTTTTTAAAAGCAGGAAACCTTTAAAAACATATATCTGCTTTAATAGAACTGTACAAAGCTGATGACATTTTCCTGTCCGTTCTAAGTCCACTTTGTTCTAGAGAAGCCACATGAGTCATTCAAAGCAACACCCACAAGTGACCATTTGTCATTACTTGTCATCTCAGCAAACTCGTCATGCCTGAGTCTTGCTGACTTGTTCCTGCCAGTGTAAATGAGTAGCACAAGAAGCAGCACACAGCACACATCTGCTTTAGGAGGGTGGAGGTGACCAGAGAGGCGGCTTCCAAGTCCCTACCAATGTGACCACACGTCTCTGAGCATCCCTCAACCGATCACCAACCAACTCATCAATAAACTCTAAACTTCATAGATTATGCCTCTGTTGGCACTTGTGCTCCTAATTGAATGCTATTTAATTAAATCTCTGCATCAGAGACTCTGAGTGCAGAAGGATACTTAACAACCAACAATTGGGCTTGGCAGCAAAAATATAAATGTAATCCTATGCTCTCACACTGCCAGCTCCAACAAACAGTGAGCTGGGTGAGCAGTCCTTCATGAAAGCAAACATTTCTAGTACAAGTGGAATGTTCATTCGTGTTGAGAGAGCAGAACTCATTTAAGTTAAGAATATGAGCACCTTATTTGCAAAGTCTACTGGAGGACATTGGCCAAATAGAAACTTATTTTTTTATTAGTGATTCAATAATGATCAGCAAGATTGTGGGATAAAAGGGTATGCTTCCACACAATTCCCACCACCAGAGTTCCATATCCCAACCCCTCCATTGCAATCTTCCCTATTCTCTGGGAATATGGACCAAAGATCTTTATGGGGAGCAGAAGGTGGGAGTTCTGGCTTCTGTAATTGCTTCTCTGCTGGACATGGGCGTTGGCAGGTGGATCCATGCCCCCAGCCTTGTCCTATCTTTCTGTAGTGGGGCAGGGCTCTGGGGAGGTTAACATGATAAAGAACTCTATTAAGAAATTAAATTCCAGGGGCTGAGTGGGCTGGGGCACTTGAGTGCACAGTGCAGAAGAACCTGGGTTCTAGCCCCTGCTCCCCACCCGCAGGAGAAATTTCACAAGCTGAGAAGCAGGGCTGCAGGTGTCTCTCTTTCTCTCTCTTTCCCTCCTCTTACCTCTCAATTTCTCTTTATCTCTATGCAATAATATATGTGAAGGTGTGTGTGTCAGTTTCTCTAAAGATCAGATAAAAAGAAGAAACTATTCACCAGCCTGGGCATTGTGAAGTTACACGTTGTAAGCCATGGCACTAAACACACACACACACACACACACACACACACACACACCTTGGTTAATTGCATCCTGTGCCAGAACACTGCTGAAGCTTTAGTAAGTTTCTATTATTTTAATTGACTGCTTGTCTATTTAAAAGAGTGAGGTGGGGGCTGGTCGGTGGTGCACCCAGTTAAGTGCATATAGTACTAAGTACAAAGACCCAGGTTTGAGGCCCTGCTCCCCCCACCTGCAGTGGGGAAGCTTTACAAGTGGTGGTACAACATGTCTTCAGGTGTCTCTCTTTGTCTCTCCCTCTCTGTCTCCCTCCCCTCTCAATTTCTCTTTGTTCTTTTTTTTTGCCTCCAGGGTTATTGCTGGGGCTCAGTGCCTGCACCATGAATCCACTGCTCCTGGAGGCCATTTTCCCCCCTTTGTTGCCCTTGTTGTTGTAGCCTTGTGGTTATTATTGTTATTGTTGATGTTGTTGTTGTTGGATAGGACAGAGAGAAATGGAGAGAGGAGGGGAAGACAGAGAGGGGGAGAGAAAGACACCTGCAGACCTGCTTCACCGCCTGTGAAGCGATTCCCCTGCAAGTGGGGATTTAATAGTTTATTTATTTATTTATTTATTCCCTTTTGTTGTCCTTGTTTTTTACTGTTGTAGTTATTATTGTTGTCTTCACTGTTGGATGGGACAGAGAGAAATGGAGAGAGGAGGGGAAGACAGAGAGGAGGAGAGAAAGATAGACACCTGCACACCTGCTTCACTGCCTGTAAAGCGACTCCCCTGCAAGTGGGGAGCCAGGGCTCAAACAGGGATCCTTATGCCGGTCCTTGCGCTTTGTGCCACATGCGCTTAACCCGCTGCACCACCACCCTACCCCCAATTTCACTTTGTTCTATCCAATAAAATGTGAAGAAAAAAAAGGCTACCAGAAGCTGTGGCTTCATAGTGCTGGCACCAAGCCCCAGCAATAACCCTGGAGAGACGAGAGAGAGAGAGAGAGAGAGAGAGAGAGAGAAAGAGAGAGAGAGAAAGAGAGAAAGAGAGAGAGAGAGAGAAAGAGATGGGATCTCAAGTTTATAAAGCATGAACTCCACAGACTGAACCACTTCCCCAGGCACTACCTCACATATTTAAGCCATTTTCATGTTTGACTGGAAAGCAGTGTTGTTTACAAAGTAATGAGACCTAGCCTAAAACTTACTGCCTACTTTTACAATTATAGCTTGAGAAAATTCAATATTACAGTGTATTCAGGCTGTGTTTGTGTGTTAATAATATCATAATTTAAAAATGGAATTTAGTGTAGGAAAAAAAATCTCTTTTACATCCAGTTTCCGAGTAGAGATAATAATTCCTATTTACTTTGGTGATACTGCTATTCTTGTTCACTGTAGTCAAGATAGTTTAATAAGCTGGTGACTATAAAGTCAGCATTTCCCTGACAGTTTTATCTTTTGTTGCCCTTGGTTTATTTTTTTATTGTTGTAGTTATTATTGTTATTGTTATTGATATCATCGTTGTTGGATAGGACAGAGAGAAATGGAGAGAGGAGGGGAAGACAGAGAGGGGGAGAGAAAGAGAGACACCTGCAGGCCTGCTTCACCGCCTGTGAAGCGACTCCCCTGCAGGTGGGGAGCCGGGGGCTCAAACCGGGATCCTTATGCCAGTCCTTGCACTTTGTGCCACCTGCGCTTAACCTGCTGTGCTACCGGCCGACTCCCAACACTTTTATCTTAAATCCCAGTCGCAAGCCTCTCATCTAGAGTTCAGGGAAGTTTCCCTAAACAGGGAAATTTAAAGACAGAGAACACTAAGATATTTGGTAAGACAGTTTTAACTTCTCTTTTGACTTAGGCACTTCTTTATCTTAAAACATTGGTTTATTTTATTTTTACTTTTTTTTAAAAAGATTTTATTTATTAATTAATAAGAAATTACAGGAGAGAGAAAGAACCAGACATCAGTCTAGTACATGTGCTACTGGGGATTGAACTTAGGACCTCACGCTTGAGAGTCCAGTGCCCATCCACTTTTTCCATCAGAGCACAGTTTAGTTCTGGTTTATGATGATGTGGGGGATTGAACCTGGGACTTTGGAGTCTCAAGGATGAGAGTCTCCTTGAATAACTAACCATCATGCTATCTACCCCTACCCTGATAAAACCTAAAAGATACTAAGCATTTTGCTTTCTCTCCCCCAAGGAATAATCATAATCAACACATGGCTCTGCCCACCCACCCAACCCACCCCCGCCACTGCCCACACTTCCACTGAGCCCAGCCATGGGATGGGCTAAAGCTGAGAGCCATGGGAGATTATGGGTCTTACATAGTGTAGTATGAGGGGAGGAAGCGTTGGTTAATTTATATATTACTTTGATGTATAAAAATGATTTCATCCTGACTTCCCTGACTAGACAACCTCCCCAGTGTGTCCTGAAACCTCACCCCCCAGACCCTTGCCTCACGGGGGAGAGACAGAAACAGGCTTGGGATATGGATTCACCTGCCAACTTCCTCCTTTAGTGGAGAAGCAACTACAGAAGTCAGAACTCCCACCTTCTGCACCAGGCCCCATTTTTTTTATGGTTCGTATTCCCAATGGGGGAAGGAATGATAGTGGGGATACGCCCAGAGGGCTCTGAACTCCAGCTCCATCAGGACCCGGAGAGAGAGGAGGAAAAAAGGAGGAGAATTTGGATGTAGTAATAGGTGTAGGTGTGACTTAGAAAGGTAGAGAAGATAGGGCCATAGGAAAAAAATGGGCAAATATATACAAACAAGAGACAGAAAGTTACAGAAATGAGTCAACCCATATCTGCAACCTTGGGATACCTGCCGTAGCTTTCAGTGGAGGGAATGAGGGCACAGAACTCTGGTGGTGGGAACAGTGCTGAGTTGTACCCGTTTTCTTATAATTTTGTAAGTCAATATTCTCACTAATACATTTTTTTTATAAAAGGAAGCAAGGTGGGGCTAGGGGTAGAATGTGCAGAGTGAACCAATTTTATGATGAGTAGATGCAAACTGGTCCTATTTGTAAGGGATAATACGGCATGTACAAATGTTAAATTAGGGAGCCCTATTTCTGAAATGTATACGGTGCTGTAAAACAATGTCACCTCAAAAAACATATATATATATATATATATATATATATATATATATATATATAATAGGATCTAGACAGTGGTGCATCTAGTTAAGTGCACATAGTACTATTTAAAAAGACCTGCACAAGGACCTGGGTTCAAGCCCCAGCTCCTCACCTGAAGCAGGGATGCTTCGTGAGCAATGAAGCAGGTCTGCAGGTGCCTATCTTTCTCTCCACCTATATCTCTCCCTCCCCTATTTATATCGGGGGGGGGGGAGGGAAAAAATGGCCACCAGTGCAGTGGATTCATAGTGCTGGTACTGAGACTCAATGATAACCCTGGAGGCAAAAAAAATTTAAATTAAAAAATAATATATATGTGTGTATATATATTATAATAGTAGCTTAGTTGTAGAAGGCAAAACTTGCATGTCTGATCTTGTGTTAAATCTCTACTACCACATATGGCAGTGATATTGTAGTTTGTTTTCTCTCTCTATCTATCTATCTATCTCCCTCTCTCTACCTCTCTCAACCTAAACCTCATACCTGACACTGGCAAGCTAGCATTTGCATGGCACTGTTGCAGAATTCAGAGGTGCACAATTATCACCCAGCTGGGTGATCACAGCCCAGAAGCCTCTGTTCAGCCCCTGCTGGGTAGCATAATCTCCCCTGGTTCTTCCCTTTGAAGCCAGGCAACACCATCTTTCTCTGGGTGATGTAGCCTCAAGGAGCCCTAATGGACTCCCCTGATAAAATATTTGGAAACTAAAGATTGGAGGGCCCTTTCTATTACAAGTGCACACTGAGGGGAGCTGACGTGTTGACTGTTTGTTAACTAGTAAAAGAGGACCTTTGGAAATGGCCATCATGAAACATCTCAGGGAACATCAGCTGGTGTCCTTCTCCTCCCCGGGGATGTCACTTGCTCTTTTCACACCATCTTGCCTGACTTTGGGCCTTCATGCAAACAGTTACTTACTGGATAAGAGCAGAGGATCGGTGTTCCTGAACTACTTCAGGCATTTTAACTGGTATGAACTGAGTCAGAAAAGGGACTCTTCCCAGAGGGGAAGTGGTTAAGGAATGATAAAACTTTACAATTCAAATCCTATGAAAAAAATGACCTTTCAGACAAATATTAGATGATATCTGCCTAATTTAAGGAAAATGAAGCATATGCAAGACAAAGCAAAACAATATAAGCCTGTAGACAGTGACAAAATTCTGAGGTTGCTAAGAGAGGGGGGAGTGGGAATGTGAGTAGGGACAGAGGGGGTTGGATCTATGAGAGTGGGTTTGGAGTTTTTTTAACTAGAACACTTATTTTTAAAAAAATCTTGCTTTTATCATAATGACCAGTTCCTGCACATGTTTTTCTGTTCCTATTTTAACAAAGCCAGACGCTTTTTTCCTCCACCAGCAATAGATTCCTTCAAACTCAGGGTAAACTGTTTATAGATTAAATTCCATTTCAAATGCCTAGAATACACCTGCTATTCAGAGGTATCCTATGGTTATTTTTCTTTTACAGTTAAGAATCCTGCTGCAAAGCCCTGGATCTCAATACAGATTTTTCATATAAAAGGTTTTCTTTTAGACTCACAGGTTCATTTGTTACCATGCTTTCCTGTGTATTGTGTTCACTATTAAAAAAAAAAAAAGAAAGAAAAACACTTTGATTCGGTCTACGTTTGCCTGTAGTGATTTGCTGAAAACTGTGCAAAGCAGGCAAAATTGACACAGAACCCTGGGAGCTGCTATAAGAGGAAACATACAACAACGGACTGTGCCGTTCTTTTAGAACTAATATCAAAAGCTCACTTGAAACAAACAACATAATAAAACAAATGAGCCTGCCTCAGCCAAGAAAGTGAATACCTGCTGTTATTCTTACACACTAAGTGAAATGACTGAGTTCCAAGATCAAGCTGCTGGAGACTGCAGAGCACATGTCACGTGATCACACTTCAGATCCTAATTAGAGCCTCCGCCAGGAACTTAGCTGGAATATTGACGAGGGTGCTGTGTACAATGACACTGTATAGTCTGCCACTGAGTTAGAATTTGGAGTCCCTTTCACTGTTACCCAATGGAATCAATCTCTAGCTGGCTTGGAATAAAACTGATTCTTGATTGGATCGTGGGCAGGAGGAAACTCTGACTGAGTCACAAGGAGACATTTCCATGTCCATGTTTTTCACCTGAAGTTTCTGAGGGGTTTGCAAAGTCTGTGGAAAGGTGACTACAGTTTGGCTAGTGCCAACATAAGTCCTGCGAGCACACGCCTCTCAGTGAGCCTCATTATGATGTCCAGGAAATCAAGAATGCTAAGAGAAGCCAAAAGACTTAATAGACAGCATTGCCCTGGCCCTGAGTAAGCAGTGAATCCATGATATTGTTGATCTGCTGTCTTTTCCCTTTCTTTCTTTCTTTCTTTTTTTTTCCTCCAGGATTATCACTGGAGCTTGGTGGCTACACTACAAATCCACTGCTCCTGGTGGCCATTTTTTCCATTTATTGGGTAGGACAGAGAGAAATCGAGAGAGGAGGGAAAGATAGAGGAGAGGTATATAGACACCTGCAGACCTGTTTCACCATTTGCAAAGCAACCGCCCTGAAGGTGGGGAACCAGGATCCTTGAGCAGATCTTTCCCTGAAACAAAGTTCTTAATATGTTCACCAAACAACATAGCAGTATATGGAAATATTGGTGACCGCTAGTGGTGTTAAGCTGAATATCTCTGTGAGTCTCTAGAAATGTCTTACAACAAGGGGAGCCTTGACATTCTACTTGTGTAGGTAAGTCAATATTCAGTTCCACCAGTGCTTCCTCCCCTGTCGTACCCATCTAACATAAACACACACACACACCCCCTAATATATATGGAATAGGGCACTATTTCTCAAAGGGAGGCAATACAGATAAAGTGCAGTGTAAATAAAAAGTGTGCTTGTGTTTGCCACACTTTTCTGTAATCTTCCCATTAGAGAAAAATGTAAAGGCTGACTCAGAGACTTCACAGGGTTGTCAAGTTAACACTTCTCAAGAACAGGGAAGCTTTGAGCCAGTGGTAGGAGTGTGGGGTAGCTGGTGGTGGTGAGTTAGCCTTGATGCTGTGTTGGTAAAAAGGATGCATGTGTCTGAGGAAGAGGGAGTGGTTCTTCACGGGCTCTTTAAATCTGCAGGTGGATTTGAAGCAAATGCAAATATGGAGCCTGCTGGCAAAGCAGTGTTGCATTTCTTCTCATTTTTTTTCTCTTCCTCCCTTCTTGTTCTCACTGTCCTCATAAAATCACCAGCCTTAGGATAGTGTTCCTTTTTACCAGATATTCCAGCTGTACTTTGATATTTGTTGAGTTATTTTATTGCAATATTCATTTTCTGAAGGAGAGCCAACTTTCGGGGATAAGGTTACCCTAGCTCCACCCCAGAAGTCCCATATAAATGACTCTTGAAGCTCCAAAACCACTTATAAATTTTAATAATAAAAAATTAAACTGTAACTCAAAAGTGGAACTTTTTTTTCTCTGTATTGTTAAAGAGACCACACTAAGCCATAGCACAATATCTCAGGCTGTTATTAGGAAGTCCATGCCATCCTAATCTGCCATACAAAAACATAGCTCAAGACGGCACAGAGAGATATGGTGGGGTGAGGGCGGGTGACCCTGTGCTGACCCCAGGGAGCTATTCCTGACTCCTGAGTCTACAGTCCAGCTCTCAGGCTGTCAGATGCCAGAGCTCATCATGACCTAGAGCAAGACTCTTCCTGCCATTTACCTTTTTAAAAATATATATATATATATATATATATATATATATATATTTATTACCTTTTGTTGCCCTTGTTGTTTTATTGTTGGAGTTATTGATGTCGTTGTTGTTGGATAGGACAGAGAGAAATAGAGAGAAGGGAAGACAGAGAGGGGGAGAGAAAGACAGACACCTGCAGACCTGCTTCACCACCTGTGAAGCGACTCCCCTGCAGGTGGGGAGCCGGGGGCTCGAACCAGGATCCTTACGCCAGTCCTTGCGCTTGGTGCGCCATTTATTTTTTTGTGTCTGCTTAGATAGCCAGGTGCAGTCAGTGCCCAAAGTGAAGATGAATCATTCTTCCAGGACAAACAGAGGACCTCTTCTCTGAGTTAAGAGCTCTGATGATCGTGCTTTGTGTGACTCAAATGTAAATGCACATAAAACCAATAATCAAATCTCCTGAAAGACATGGAGTGGAAGGGCTAAGGGAATAGATGAAGGAAAATAATCCACAGAGAAAAAGTTTTTCTGAGCAAAAAGAAAACAAAATATTATGTGTAGCAATCACACAGATGGCTTTCAAGTTTCACTCACATTCAGAATCCATGGGAGTCCCTTGCTTTGCATTACAGCTTTACAGAGAAGCTGCAGCTCGCCACAGGCTGCAAAAGGTCTGTGTTTTTTTCTAAACCATTAAGGCCTAATTTAAAAAGTTTCCTCTAGATTGATTGCACTTGAATAATGCTTTATTGTTAGCCATGAAAGATAAGGGGGAAAAACACGTATAGTAGATAGATGTAGGGAGAAGAGAAAATGAAATACCACAGGCTCCTCTAACCATATGTAAAATCAACATAGTCCCAAACTCCAACTAAGTAGTTAACTAAGTCAGTAAACAAACAAATAAATGAGCTGAAGGTGAGGCTGGAGACCAAGCACTTGCAGTAAACTTAGCTCACAAACACCAGAAGCAGAAGCAGAAGCAGAAGCAGAAGCAGAAGCAGAATCAGGCATCCTAGATCGAATGCCAGAGGCAAAGGGCCTTACACTTGAACCAACTCTGGTCACTTGGAAACACAGGCACTCAAGCTCTCAGTCAACAGCCAGTCTGTCTTGATAGATGGAAACAGTCTGAACAAGAAGACCACAGGACAGAGGGGGCAGACTGCCTGGCATGGCAGGAAAAGGGGGCACTTGTTCATCCAACACAAGGTGACCAGAATGGTCCTTTTGAAAGAACCAATCAGATTGCATCCCTCCCCCATGCACCGCCAGTCACCTCTCTCAGAAAGGTGCCCAGGGTGTCCCCAGCCCCTGAAGCCCTCTCTTCTCTTCTTCTGCACGCATGCTCTGAGTCCCCTGACACTCCTGCCCTCCAGTCCAAGTCTGTACCTACCCAGGCCTTGGCACTAGCTGTTTCTTCTGCTTCAAGGAGCTTGTCCCCAGATTTCTGAAGGGCTGCCCGCATCCCAATTCCGACTTGATGCCCTCCATAAGAGTTTCCTTTTATTTGTGCTTTTTTACTGTTTGTTTTTTTTTTTTGCCATCAAGGCTTTTTTTTAAAATTTTATTAGTGATTTAATATTGATTTACAAAACTATGTGATGACAGTACTGACCATTCCCACCACCAGAGTTCTGTGCCCCCATCCCCTCCACTGGAAACTGCAATAGTTCTCCCAAGGCCACAGAGATGGGATGACTCTTACTTCTGTAACTATCTATTTATATTGATACAGATTTGCCCTTCTTTTCTGTGGTCCTGCCTTCTCTTCCTTTCTAACTCACACCTACACCCATTACTACTTCCAAGTGTCCTTCCTTTTTTGTCTTCTGTCTCTGAGTCCTGATGGAATTGGAGTTCAGGGCCTTCTGGTCAGCTTCACCTAACATTCCTCCCCCTCTAGGAGTCTGGACCAAAATTCTCTATGGGGTGCAGAAGGAGGGAATTCTGGACTTCTGTAATTGCTTCTCTGCTGGACATGGATGTTGGCAGATGGATCCATCTTTCCCTAGTTGAGTAGGGCTCTGAAGCAGTGAGGTTTTCGGACACATTGGTGAGGTCATTTGCCCAGGGGAGTCAGAATGTAATCATAATAATCTGCAACTTGCCACCAAGGCTTTTTCTGCACCTTTGTGTCTGTGTGAATTCATTGCTCCTAGAAGACTTTTTACTTTGTTCAAAATAGAGGGAGATAGAGTTGAGGAGAAGAGAGGGGAGGGGAGGGGAGGGGAGGGGAGGGGAGGGAAAAGTCTGCTACACTGAATGACTTGCTAGTTATTCTCAATTCTGTTTTGGTTTTGATTTTGATTTGATAGGACAGAGAGAAACTGAGAGGAAAATGGAGAGAGAGAGAGAGAGAGAGAGAGAGAGAGAGAGAGAAAGAGAGGTCTGTAGCACTACTTCACTAATCATGAAGAATCCTCTCTGCAGGTGGGAACTGGGAGCTTAATCCCAGGCCCTTCCTTGCAAATGGTGACAAGTACCCTCAACTGGGTGCACCACTGCTCAGCCCCTCAAAAAAAAAAAATCCTTTTGCTGTCACTACAAATGTAAACATGAAAGGATTCCCTTAATAGAAAAGACAGAGTTGCTATTTGCCTCTAAAAACCTAGTGCCCTAATTGAACAAACTAAGTTAAGTATTGGTTCCTTCAGAATGGTGGCCCACCAGGGATTGCTCCAGTCTGAGCAGGCCTCCTGGGACAAAGTGGGACCTTAGTGAGACTAAGTCCAGTGCATGTAGACAGCATCAGCTTAGCCAAGCTGCAGGTACTGCCCGAACCAGCTTCACCCACATAATCCCAGCTTCTCGTGGGCCACAAGAGGCATGCTGATGAGCTCGGGAAGAAAAGAGAGAAGCAGAAGCCACAACCTTCTTGCGTTTGACAGGTGGGTGCAGGACATCAGGTGTCACTGGAGCTCTTATGTGTCGTCTTTTATCTGCTGGTCACCCAGTGACTGAGTGCAGCTCCATCTAGGAAGACCCAGACATCTCTTTCAAAAATCCCCTCTCTCGCCTTCCCTGACTCCTGAACAAGTGTGTAGCTCTTATTGTGTGTAGGCTGGTAGACTTCTCCTGGAGGCCTGTCCTCGTCAGTCATGGAAGTTGTTTGAAAGCAGCAAGAGACCAGCATGGGTTCCACTCCATCCTCATGGACTTCAGCCTACCTTCAGGGTTCCAGGTCCTCTCTGCTTCCTCCATTTTGTGTCCATCTTTCCCTTCCTACTTCCTGTCCTGTTAACCTCAGGTCCAAGTCAAAGACACAGATAACAGCAAGCTCTCTTGGATATCTAACCAGATCCCACAGATGTAGGAGTGAAATTGAGATAATAAATCCTGGGAAATAAATTCTGGGGTGTGTGTGTGTTTGTGTGTTGGGGGGGTGGGGAGAATGGTGGTGGTAGCACAACTAGCTAAGCACACATAATACTAAGTACAAGGACCTGTGCAAGGATCTGGGTTTGAGCCCCGGCTCCCTACCTGCAGGACAGATGCTTCACAAGCAGTGAGGAAGGTCTGCAGGTGTCTATCTTTCTCCCTTTCAATCTGCCCTCTCAATTTTTCTCTGCCCTATCCAATAAAATGGAAAAAATGGCCACCAGGAGCAGTGGATTTATAGTGTTGGCACTGAGCCCCAGCGATAACCCTGGGGACAAAAAGGAAGAGAAAAAGTGAAAAGAAAAGAGAGAGAAAAGGAAATTCTGGTGGTTCTGTTCTCTGACTGAGCCGCCAGAGTTGGTCCTCTAGTGGTCTTCTTGAACCCTTCCCTATTCTAATGCGTCCCTCATTTGACAAGGTAACTAGGATCCAGGTAGTGAGATCTTCTTAGAAGAAAGGTGACTTGAGCAGGCCCATGCACTCAGAATGGACTCCAAGTCATTGAAGTAGGGACTTGTCAAGTCACATAAAGTGGTTCTGCTTGTATAAAGCCGACAGTCACGATTCTATCTTTTTAAATGTCACTGAAATTGACTAGGACTCACCAGACAGGAACATGTGGCTTCTCATCTCCTCTAATGAGCTTCCTGTTTACCTTTATCATAATAATTCCCCAGAAGAAAATCTCCCACTCAGACGTTCAGCAAAGAGCCCTTAGATCCCATGGAATGCATGGACTGCACACTGTTTAATTACCATCACCCAAGAAATTTAACTGACTGGGTAAAAAAGTAAGTGAGAATGGTGGGGAGAGTCTGTCTACCCCGCCCTCCAAACATTCTGCATTCGTCTTTATAAAGTCCTCATGGAATCCGTTCTAGTAAGTATTCCACCGACTAACTCCTGTACCCCTTCTCTAGTGATCAAGTAGAACGTCGCCGGCATGTGGTATTCTAAGAGCAACTTCTCATAGTTTAGTGTCTTCTTCATCCCGCTGGAACCAAATACAAAGAAGACAGAATCTAATGACACTAGTAGAATCTGGCGGCTGATGAAGGCATGTTGGCCAGTCTCGGGTCCAAAGACGCAGACCACCTAGGAGCAGTTTGCAGCAGGCAAAGGCTTATGCCCAGAAATGTAACTAGAACCAATGACCAAGGGGATGCTGGAAGAAGAAAAACGTGGGTCTGATCGATCTAATATGAACGTTAGAGGACTGCAGGGCCAGGAGGGAGAGGCAAAGTGCAGAATATAGCGTTCTGTAAATGACAGAAGCTGACAAGCTGATGGAGGAAAGCACATCTGGATCACATCTGCATCCGGTACCTCTCTTTTACATACAAACACACATCAGCCTAGCTGGGCAAGGAGTGCGAAGGGAGGGGCCAGGCTAGAAGATGGCGCAGCAGTGTGCGCAACATTCAGCCATGTCTGGGGCACAGAGGTCGCAGGCTCCATGACGGGTATCGCCACGAGCCAGGCACTCTAAGCCTGCGGCCCACACATGCACACCAGCAGACGACTTCTGAGGGGATACAGCTGTGGGTTGTTAGACAGCCAGCGATATCAAACTTGTGGAGCCAGAACCCTCGTGCAGAACACAACCTCCAACAGACGGTCTCTGACTCGGATGCAAGCACAGTCCCTCCAACCAGTGTGAGTTGGTGCGCTCCCCTGGCCCCACTCATCACGACAATTTCTGAGGTACCTGCATATATTATGTTTCCTTTTTTGATGTTATTGCAAGAGCTCAGTACCTTTTTAGCTCCCCCGTTCCTAGTGACAGGGTTTGGTTTTTGTTTTTTTTCCTTTTTAAAAAAATATTTGTTGATTATTTATTTATGTTGGATAGAGACTGAGAGAAGTTGAAATGGAAGGGGGATATAAGGAAGGAGAGAGAGAAATATGAATAGCACTGTTATATACCACTAGTGAAGCTTCTCCGTCCCCCACCCCCTGCCCCACAATTGAGGACCAGGGGTTTGAACCCAGATCCTTGCACACTGTAATGTGCATGCTCAACTAGGTGAGCCACTGCCTGGCTCCTTCTTTTTCATATAAGAGGTGGATGGGGGAGGGGGAGAGAGGAGAGATGGGGAGGAGAGAGCTGCAGCACTCTACCACTCATTGTTCATGAAGCTTTCCCCTGCAGATGGGGGAGCAGGGGCTTGAACCTGGGTCCCGGGTCCTGGTGCAAGGTAGCATGTGCACTCTAGCAGGTGAGCCACCACCTCAGCCTCTCCATACACCAGGGTTCAAAAGCAATTACTCTAGTGGAAAGTGCATTATGTCAGAAGACAGAAGTTCCCAGTTCAAATCTACTCTATATCAGAGACATTATTTTTCGAGTTTATTTTTTTGTAATTCCTTTCTATGTGAAGGAAAGAGAAATAACAGTGGTTGGTCACATTAGTCTCAGGGAGAGCAAACAGCAGGTATAAACTTCAAGGGACACTAAAATATATCATCCTTCCAGATGCCACCACCACTACACACCACCGTGCGATGGGGTGAACAGGCCAGAGCCACTGCCTTCACCAAACCCTAAGTGACAGGTGGGCTCGTTTGGGGGCTGACAAAAGCTACAGCTCATTAACTGGTACGCTTCCTCTATAATACATGTTTATTAGTGATTCATTCCAAGTTTACAAAATTATAAATTTCAAGGATGGAGTTTCACACTGCACCTACCATGAGAGGTTTGTGTCCACCCCCATAACCCTCAGGGTTCTCTCAAAGTTTGACAGTGTGATTGCTTTTTTGTAAGTTCATATGTTCCCTGTATTTCACATATAAATCAAACCATCCCATAATTCTCATTTACTTGTTATTTTCCATAAGCATAATCACTGATAGTTTCATCTATTTTTCTCCAAAGAATACAGTATCGTCTTCTTTTTTTTTTTTTTAACTGCGAAGCAGTATCCCATTGACTATATACCTCAAGACTCCTTTATGCGGCCGTCTGCTGATAGGCATTTAGGTTGCTTCCACTCTCCGGCCAATGTCTCTTCAAATGTGTGTTCTCATGCCCTTGGACACATGTCCAGGAGTAGTATTGGAGAAGGAGAAGGCATTGTCATCATTATTTGTCTGAGGACTCTCCATACTCCTCCATGTGAACTGCACTGGTGTGAATTCCCACCAAGGGCACAACAGAGACCCTTTTTCTCCACGTCTTCTCCAAGAGCTATCATTTCTCAACCGCTAGTTCTCAGTGCTTCCTTTCACGCTCTCTAATGGCTTCAAAGGAAGAGTGGGGCAGCAAACAAGGTCATTCTTTTGTACAGCTGGATTCCAGTTCATGACAAGTTGCGTAGCGTGTTTACCTGTGTGTGTGTGTGTGTGTACTCCATTGTGTGTGTGTACTCCATTATATGTGTAATCCATTCTGTGTGTGTACTCCATTGTGTGTGTACTCCATTGTGTCTGTGTGTGTACTCCATTGTGTATGTGTATGCACTCCATTGTGTGTGTACTCCATTGTTTGTGTGTGTATTCCATTGTGTGTGTACTCCATTGTGTGTGTACTCCATTGTGTATGTGAATGTACTCCATTGTGTGTGTACTCCATTGTGTATGTGAATGTACTCCATTGTGTATGTGAATGTACTCCATTGTGTATGTGAATGTACTCCATTG
The DNA here is from genome assembly GCF_950295315.1 of Erinaceus europaeus. Classification (NCBI taxonomy): domain Eukaryota; kingdom Metazoa; phylum Chordata; class Mammalia; order Eulipotyphla; family Erinaceidae; genus Erinaceus; species Erinaceus europaeus. The sequence goes on from NC_080177.1 coordinate 78,814,455, forward strand.
TGTGTGTACTCCATTGTGTATGTACTCCATTGTGTGTTTGTGTACTCCATTGTGTGTACTCCATTGTGTGTGTACTCCATTGTGTATGTGTATGTACTCCATTGTGTGTGTACTCCATTGTGTATGTGTATGTACTCCATTGTGTATGTGTACTCCATTGTGTGTACTCCATTGTGTGTGTGTACTCCATTGTGTGTGTACTCCACAGTGTGTGTATACTCCATTGTGTGTGTGCACTCCATTGTGTGTGTACTCCATAGTGTGTACTTCATTGTGTGTGTACTCCATTGTGTGTGTACTCTATTGTGTGTGTACTCCATAGTATGTGTATTCCATTGTGTGTACTCCATAGTGTGTGTACTCCATTGTGTGTGTACTCCATAGTGTGTGTACTCCATTGTGTGTGTGCACTCCATTGTGTGTGTATTCCATTGTGTGTGTACTCCATTGTGTGTGTGTACTCCATTGTGTGTGTGTACTCCATTGTGTGTGTACTCCATAGTGTGTGTATACTCCATTGTGTGTGTACTCCATTGTGTGTGTACTCCATTGTGTGTGTACTCCATTGTGTGTACTCCATTGTGTGTACTCCATTGTGTGTGTACTCCATTGTGTGTGTACTCCACTGTGGGTGTACTCCATTGTGTGTGTACTCCATTGTGTGTGTGTACTCCATTGTGTGTGTGTATACTCCATTGTGTGTGTGTACTCCATTGTGTGTGTGCTCCATTGTGTGTGTACTCCATTGTGCATGTGTACTCCATTGTGTGTGTGTACTCCATTGTGTGTGTGCATACTCCATTGTGTGTGTGTACTCCATAGTGTGTGTGTGTACTCCATAGTGTGTGTGTGTGCTCCATTGTGTGTGTGTGTGTGCTCCATTGTGTGTGTGTGTGTGTGTGTGTGTGTGTGTGTGTACTCCATTGTGTGCTCCTGGAGGAGGGCAATGAATGGGGTACAGCTGTGATGCCCATTGATGCTAAGAGTCACTAAATGCTGACAGACAGGACGAGGTTTTGGGTATCAGACTTAGATCTGACTTAGAGTTGGACTTGTAGGAAGTCGGGCGGTAGCATGGCAGGTTAAGCACACATGGTGTAAAGGGCAAGGAAAGGCTTAAGAATCCTGGTTCAGGTAGTCGGGCTGTAGCGCAGCGGGTTAAGCGCAGGTGGTGCAAAGCACAAGGACCGGCATAAGGATCCCGGTTCGAACCCCGGCTCCCCACCTGCAGGGGAGTCGCTTCACAGGCGGTGAAGCAGGTCTGCAGGTGTCTATCTTTCCCCCTCTCTGTCTTCCTCTCCTCTCTCCATTTCTCTCTGTCCTATCCAACAATGACAACAACAATAATAACTACAACAATAAAACAACAAGGGCAACAAAAGGGAATAAATAAATAAAACAAATATTAAAAAAAAAAAAAAGAATCCTGGTTCAAGTCCCCTGGCTTCCCACCTGCAGGGGGTCGCTTTACAGGCGGTGAAGCAGGTCTGCAGGTATCTATCTTTCTCTCCACATCCGTCTTCCCCTCCTCTCTCCAGTTCTCTTTGTCCTATCCAACAACAATGATATCAATAACAACAACAGTGATAACTACAACAATAAAAAAACAATGGCAACAAAAAAAGTTGAACTTGTTAACTAAATGTGTAACTTGCTCTCAACTCGTTTAACTTCTTTGAACTTCCATGTCCTCATCTGCAAGGATGAGTGTATTATCTGTTGCAAAGCATCACTGAAATCATATTCATGAAGTGATGAATCCAATTTCTAAAGATCCCAATAAACAATTACTATTATAACTATTATTGGATGGTGAGCTATTTCACACTTATTATTTTGCCTTAAAATGTCCATTATGATTTCCATGATATGACAGGCTTTCTAATTAAGAGCCTGGGCTTTGGAAATTGATGGATGATGTTTAGAATTCTGCATCACGGCCACTTCTCTGCTTTGTAACCTTAAGCATAGTGCAGAGCTTTAAAAAAAAAAACAACATGGTGTCAGGGAATAAACCCAGGGCCCCATATATGTGTAATGCTACTGAGCGCACCTGGTTAAGTGCACACACCACTGTGCACAAGGGCCTGGGTTCAAGCCCCCGCTCCCCACCTGCAAGGGGAAAGCTTCACGAGTGGTGACGCAGGGCTGCAGGTGTCTCTCTGTCTCTCTCCCTCTCTACTCCCTTCTCCCCTCTCAATTTCTCTGTGTCTCTATCCAATAAGAAATTAATTAATCACCTAAAATGATGTAATGACATTGAGCTGCCTCCTTGAGCCAAATTTTATTGTATGTCTGTGACAGAGAGCAGGAGAGAGTTAAAGTGCTCTGCTACCCATGGATAACCATCCGTTTGCATCCCAGGTGTTGTCCTTAGTGGTTTCAAGTAGTACAAAGGGATTGAGCCCTGAGCCTTATAATGAGAAGCATGTACCCTACCTGCTGAACAGCCTCCTGGTCCCCAAGGGCTTATTTTGGACTTATTTTCCATTTAAGATTTACTTACTTATTTATGCAAGCATTCATCAAGGAGAGGCAAGAGAGAGAGAGAAAGGGAGGAAGGGAGAGAGAACCAGAGCATCACTCTGGCATATGTGATAGATGCTGAGAATCAAACTGGCTAGCAAGGAACTCTACACACTGTGCCACTTCCCAGATCGCACAGGTACTAAACTTCTTAACCCCTGAAGTAGGAGCCAGGTCACTGATTTGGTAGCCATAGAGAGGGTGTCATTGAGACAGATTAGCATCGTCTCCAGCAAGGGGTAGCATGGAAGAAATACAAGCACCAGAGATGTAGAAACAGAGATGGTTCCTAAGCTGATCACGGGCCCCAGATCACATCACATCGATGGGGTTTACAGTCAACAGTAGCTATACAACTTTCCCATATTTGGGAGCTACTCTTTACCCTGATCCAGTTTTCTGGTCCCTTTTCCAGCCATGACATCATCTCCCCAGACAATAACTTGGATCCAGCTGCATATCAGATTTTAGGCTCGGGGGGAAAAGTAAAAATAAGATTAGTATAGTCACAGGCCCCTTGGAATATAGCTAACTAAAATCTGCCTACTAGCTATCTACAAAATGGAGGAACACCCCCCCCCCCCCCGCCCAACTCTTCATCTGCACTACTCCAGCCTTTAGGTTCATGATTAGTCAACAATTTGTTTTGGCTTTGTATGCTAACTCTCTTTTCAGCCACCAGGTTCCAGATGCTAGCATGATGCCAACCCGACTTCCCTAGACAGACAAACCCACCAATGTGTCCTGGAGCTCCACTTCCCCAGAACCCTGCCCCACTAGGGAAAGAGAGAGACAGGCTGGGAGTATGGATCCACCTGCCAATGTCCATGTTCAGTGGGGAAGCAATTACAGAAGCCAGACCTTCCACCTTCTGCATCCCACAATGACCCTGGGTCCATACTCCCAGAGGGATAAAGAACAGGAAAGCTATCAGGGGAGGGGATGGGATATGGAGTTCTGGTGGTGGGAACTGTGTGGAGTTGTACCCCTCTTATCCTATGTTTTTGTCAATGTTTCCTTTTAATAAATAAAACAAAATAAAATAAAAAGAAATGAAGAAGAAGAAGGAGAAGAAGAAGGAGAAGGAGGAGAAGGAGGAGGAGGAAGAGGAGGAGGAGGAGGAGGAAAGAAACGGAGATGGCAAGTGCCTAACTGCTGTGGTGTACACTGGAGAGGGCCGAGTTGCTGCAGGGAGGCTACCCCAGTCCATCTGTGACTGCGATCACAGAGACTCCTCGCTGATCAACACAGTAAATGCCACCATCTGCCCAGTGCAGCAAGTCCCATCAGAAGAAACCTCATAGAGTTCACACCCATATTTCTCTAAGACCCACAGCTCTGCCAGTGGATTCCGGACTCTCAGAGGGATTATACCAAAGACACAAACAGTACTTCAGCCCAGAAGCAAGACTGAGTAGCTGGCAAGATACCCAGCTCCTTTAGCATTTGAGTTATGCAGCATCAGGGATGAGGGTGGAGAACCGCAGCACTAGCTGAGGCTGCCAGCTCCACCAATGCCCATAGATGGACAATGACTGAAGCCAGCGGTCTGGGTCTGAATGTTCCCATGTCTCTTGTCTCCCTCATCCAGTCCTTGCTGAATGGGCCTTTGAAACCCTGGAGAAAGGTGCTGCTGGCTGATGCAGAACAAAGAGAGCCTCCTTGGGGCTTTTGTTTGTGGAAGCTGTCACCTCTTTCAGGGAGAGGCATGTTATTAAAAGCCTGTGAGACTTGGGTAAGCAATACAGAATGACACAGGGTTCCTGAGATCCTGCAATGGCATGCCTTTCATATTGTTTTTATGGCTTTATTATTCATTTGTTGAGCAAAGATAGAGAAATTGAGAGGAGAGGGAAAGAAAGAGAGAGAGAAAGAGAGAGAGAGAGAGAGAGACGTGCAGCATTGCTTCACCACTTGTGAGGACTCCCCTCCCCCTCTCCCATAGGGGCTTGAACCCAGGTCCTTGAGCATAGTAACACGTGAGCTCAACCCGGTACACCAACATCCAGTCCTTGACTTTGCTATTCAGATTGCATTGTAAAGCAGAGAATGTGTACAGAATGTATGGCCCATCCTGTCTTCCACTTTGAGATTCTATTGGATTTGTAATCTAGGGGGGCAGGCAGTAGCGCAGTGGATTAAGCACACATGGCACAAAGCACAAGGACCGGCATAAGGATCCGGGTTTGATCCCCCAGCCCCCCACCTGCAAGGTGGTCACTTCACAGGCGGTGAAGCAGGTCTGCAGGTGTCTATCTTTCTCTCCCCATCTCCGTCTTCCCCTTCTCTCTCCATTTCTGATTCTTTATTTTTTTAAAGAATTTTTTAAATATTTATTTCCTTTTTGTTGTCCTCGTTTTTATTGTTGTTGTAGTTATTATTGTTGTTGTCGTCATTGTTAGATAGAATCCATGAGATTCCAGGCATTATTATTATTATTATTATTATTATTTAGTAGTAGTAGTAGTATTGATGTAATAATGATCAACAAGACCACAGGATAAGAGGGGTACAATTCCACACAGTTCCCACCACCAGAGTTCCATATCCCATTCCCTCCATTGGAAGCTTTCCTGTTCTTTATCCCTCTGGGAGTATGGACCCAGAATCATTATGGGGTGCAAAAGATGGAAGGTCTGGCTTCTGTAATTGCTTCTCTACTGGACATGGGCATTGGCAGGTCGATCCCCAGCCAGGCGTTATGTTTTATGTAACACCATATGGATAAAAGAGGAAGCTCTGTAGAGTTAGAAGGATCTCTGTGAAAATAGAGTCTAAAAGTTCAGGAAAAAGAGCAACAGAAAAATCACTCAGATCATTTTTTAAAAAAATATTTATTAATTAATTACTTTTTGTTGCTCTTCTTGTTTTATTGTTGTAGTTATTATTGATGTCATTGTTGTTGGATAGGACAGAGAGAAATGGAGAGAGGAGGGGAAGACAAAGAGAGCGAGAGAAAGACAGACACCTACAGACCTGCTTCACCGCCTGTGAAGCGATGCCCCTGTAGGTGGGGAGCCGGGGGCTTGAACTGGGATCTTTACACTGGTCCTTGCGCTTTGCTCCACCTGCGCTTAGCCCGCTGTGCTACTGCCCAACTCCCCGGATCAAATTTTATACAACATAACTAGGGGGCTGGGTAGTGTCACACCAAGTTGAGTGCACACATTACAATATAATCAGAGAGAGAAGTTTAGCAACAAGTAAATAGTTTCAGAGAGAATGAAAGCATACCAACGACATTTCTGTATTTGCCAACAAATAATAAGATATCGTGAAAGAGCAATGACTTATTCCTCAGAATACGTCAGAACTAGAAGACTTTGAGAAATGAGGTGACAGAATTTGAGGATCAGAAATTTTAGAAATAAAGACTCAGGAGGACTTGGGGAGTCCATTAAAAATACACGCGTGGCCAGAGACTGACTTAGCAGGTAGTGATCAGGGCTCTTCTCTGTCTGTGCGCATCTCCCATGAAAAGGCATAACTAAGGGGGGCCTGTGGGTGGTGGCACACCCAAGTAAGCACATTTAGCACTAAGCGCAAGGACCGAGCAAGGATCCCGGTTCGAGCCCCTGGCTCCAAACCTGCAAGGGGAGGAGGTTGCTTCACAAGTGGTGAAGCAGGTCTGCAGGTGTCTCTCTTTCTCTCCCTATCTCTGTCTTTGCCTCCTCTCTATCCTATCCAATAAAATGGAAAAAAATAGCCACCAGGAGTAGTGGATTCATAGTGTCAGCACTGAGCCCCAGTGATAATCCTGGAGGCTAAAGATGCAAAAAACATAAATAAATAAAAATAAACGAACGGTTTTAACCAATACTTGAATGTAATCAAGAGGAAATGTAAAGTTTTGAAAGTGAAAAAAAATGAAGGCATAAAAAAATGCTACAAGGGAATACGACAAATACAATGAAGACATAACATGAGGATAGTAGAAGTCTCTGAAGAAATAAAAAGTGAAGCAGGAGCACATTACATTATAAATATACATTTAAAAAATTGAATGAAGAAAACTACTGAGATGCAAGAAAGTCTAGCCCCAGGTTCATCCCAACATCATCATAAACCGAAGCTGAGCAGTGCTCTGGTAAATAAAATACCTATCAAAGAACACACAAAACTCTCAACACCATGTTATGATCTAGTAAAATGCCCCTAATATAAAGAGTGTCAGGAGAAGCAGTGTAATAGTATATAGTTCTTACATGACTGAGGTCCTCAGTTCAATTCCCTATGCCACATATGCCACAGTGATGCTCTCTCTCTCTCTCTCTCTCTTTCTCTCTCTCTCGTTTTCTCTCTCTCGTTCTCTCTCTCTCATTACCTATCCATCTCTATCCGTTTAGTAAATAAATCTTTTTTTAAAGACTTTAATTTAAAAAAATCCTCTGGCTTCCAGATAGAAGCAGAATGTGACTTAGAAGAGAAACCAGACTATCAGAATTTTATAGCAATGCTTTTGTCAGAAACAAGTGAAAATGATATGTTCGGGATATTCGAGGAAAGAGAATACAAGTTACGGATTTATAGCCATCAAAACTGGGCCTCTAGCAGAGCACACAAATCATTTTCAATGTGTAAGAGTTGATGTATTCCAAATCCTTTCCTAAGGAATCTACTAGAGAGTGAGTTTCATTCAACTAAGTGATCAGAGAATATGTAGGGGTCGGGTGGTGAGGGCACATGTTACAGTGCACAAGGACCCAGGTTCAAAGCCCCCAGTCCCCACCTGCAGGAGGAAAGCTTTTTGAGTGGGGGAGCAGGGCTGCAGTTATCTCTCTGTTTCTATTGCCCCCTTCCTCTCGATTTCTGGCTGTCTCTACCCAACAAGCAAATAAAGATGATAAAAAAAAGATTAAAAGAATTTTATAAAAAGAGAGAATATCTATCATAAAAATAATGGTCAGGGGGCTGGGCAGTGGCACACCTGGTTGAGCACACACAATATCGTGTGCAAAGATCTGAGTTTGAGCCCCTAGTCCCCACCCAAAGGAGAGAAACTTCATGAGCAGAGAAGTAGGTCTGCGGGTATCTTTCTCTCCCTCTCTCCCTCTCCCTCCCCTCTCAATTTCTCTTTGTTCTATCCAATAAAATAAATTTTAAAAAAGAAGATATTGGTCAACATTAGCACTTTTAAACTAAGGCTTAATATTAAATGAGATTAAAATTAGAGAGAGTATAGTGTGTACTAACTGTTGTCAGAAAACAACTATTAGGTATAACTATTTCATAAAAATGGACCAAAAATGGCTACCAGGGGCAGTGGATTCACAGCGCAGGCACTGAGCTCCAGCAATAACCCTAGTGGAAGGAAGGAAGACAAAAATGCACATTAATATAAAAGATTAAACCCTTGGCCAAGAGGTGGTGCAACCAGTAAAGTGAACAATTTACCATGTTTGAGGACCTGGGTTCAAATCTCCGGTCCCCACATGCAGTTAGGGAGCTCAGGAGGTGTGAGGCAGACTGTAGCTATCTCTCACCCTCTCTTATCCTATTTCTCTCTGTCTGTATCATAATAAAAATTTTAAAATAAAAGGAAAACATGGTCACTGGCAGTTGTGTGCTCATCATTGCAAACACCAAGTCCCAGCAATAAACTCGGTGACAATAAAATGTTCTTTTTAGTAATAATAACTGGTAGCAGTAGTCGTCGTAGTCGTGAATGTGTAATGTGTGAGAGAAGACAAAGGAGCATTTGTGAAATATTCGAGTCTAGCGTCCTTTCTGAGCAAGATACTAAAGAACCAAGATTCTAGAGGTCGAAACAGGGCAACAGAGATGAATATAGAAGAGAGCAAGTAAAAACCCTGTGATTCTGAATTGTATTTGATAAACATATATGTAAAGGTATTTCCTAGCTCATCAAAGAAAAGATGCTTAAGAAAATAACAAAATCAACAACTTAGTCTATAGTTTTGAAACATCATTTCCCCATGAAATGAAATGGAGTTTTCTTGGAGAAATGATCAATTCCTGATGTGGGGCAAGAAATGTTCAAGATGAGCCTGAAACACATACAGAAGGAATCAGGGTGTTAGAATCCAGTGAAAGGAGCCAGGGACCAAGTTGAAGCAGCCTCGACTGATCAAAGAACGAGAGAATTGAATTTTAATAAGGATAAGGACAGACGCTGCTAGATAACTTCCCAATATATTTAAACCCTTTAAGATAAAAGTTAATAAATTTTGAATTATGACATACTAATCATATATTTGTATTAATATAAATTACATTTTTTCTCAGAAGGAAGAACGAGCTATAGCTGAGAAGGAAGACATGGAGGGACTTCAGAGACATTCAGGAGAAATAATTCTGCCATATTTATGGTTTTTACATAGATGGTAACTACCAAAAAAAAAAAAAAAACAAAACTAAGTAGTGGTTCTCAAATCAAAGCATGCATGGAGTGCTTTGTTAAAACAGAGGTCCTATCTCTTTGTTTATTATCTAGTCAGTTTTTACAGAAGCTCAAACATTTGTATTTCTATAAAGTTCTTTTGTTTTTAATATTTTATTTATTCATTTATATATTTAAATGAGAGATACAAAGAGAAAGAAAGGTAGGTGTTAGGTAGGTAGGTGGGTAGATGGATGGATGGATGGATGGATGGATGGATGGATGGATGGATGGATGGATGATAGACAGATGATGGATAGATGACAGATACCAGAGCACTGCTCAGTTCCAGTTTATGATAGTACAGGGTATTGAACCTGGGACCTCTGAGAGTCAAGCACGACAGTCTTTTGCATATCCATTACGCTGTCTCCCACATCTCCTAACAAGTTCTAAGATGTTGATAGAACTGCGAATAAGGAAACCATACTTCAAGAACCTACATTTAAGCTAGAATTTTGAGTTTTACTTTTCAATATAAAAATTAAATCAGTGATTGAATAAATGAATGGAGGAGGAGAGGGAGGATGGATGGATGGATGGATAGGCTGAACTGGTGAAAACTTGGGAGGGTGACAAAACTAGTGGGAAATGATATCAATAATGTAAGAATACTATCTAAGCACTTGTTCTATACTTGGCATTTCTTAACTCAGCCATGTGCTGTACAATCACTGCTTGCGGTGTGTTCCAATGTGACATTTCTCAATCATTATCTGAGATTCTCATTCCCAAAGAAGAGTTGTAATGTTCTCTGTGCGCATGTGGAAGACATCCTGTAATGTAATATTGATACGGTTGAGCACTGTTTTCATTTACTTTATAAAAAAAATAAGTATTACATGAACAAAGTCTATGCCTGTATATCTCTCAACTATCATGCACTTTTTTTGATTAAAGACAAATTCACTTTATACAACTTCTGGCATCTCTAGAAGGCTCCCAGAGGAAAGTTTAGAAAATACAAATTCTGTTTATATAAATTATCGACTAAGTATCTATCTGCAGTCTTTATCCTCTCAACATAAATATCCAGACTAAAAGAAAAGACAAAGTGTACCTGAGAGCAAGGATAAAAATCTGGTATAGCTGCAATGTGAGAGACTGAATTTTAGAGATTGGAGCCCTAGAAATATTTCCTGAGGGACCAGGCAGTGGCGCACCCGGTTAAGTACACACATTACAGTGCACAAGGACCCGGGTTCAAGCCCCTGATCCCCACCTGCAGGGGGAAAGCTTCACGAGTGGTGAAGTAGGGCTGCAGGCATCTGTCTCTCCTCTATCTTCCCTTCTCAATTTCTCTCTGTCTCTATCTAATAAATAAAATTTAAAAAAGAAAAGAAAAGCAGACACAGTGAATAGTAAAGTGCCCCAGCAGACAGAAAGCAAAATGCTGAGAATTCTACGCAAAGCAAACGTTGGTCATGCAAATAACAAAGGACACTCATAAGACTTATCTAATACAGTCATTTCCACAACTGTTTATATGCATGCAATGGGAAAGGTCAGAAACAAATAGAGCATAATACCTGTCCTTAGGACACTAAAATTGAAAAAGGAAGCTCTGCATTGTTAACTCTAAGAGATGTGAATTAAATGTGAAAATGTGAATGGCAATGTGAAAAAGGTACTTTTTTTTTTTTGGTTTGTGCAAAAAGAGAGAGATTTGATTTATAAGAAGTAAAAAAAAAAAAAAGTATACTTATCCCACTGGTAGAGAAGTCATCCATGTGTTAGGTCTGCAATGTCCAGAGAAGTCAGTCTGCCTACAAGCTTAATCTCCTCCCATGTAAGCTTGACAGTCAATACATGTGACTTCCTAGTGTCAGAACTTGACTCATGTAGGACCAGTATTAAACTCGAATTTAAACTCCATTGTTTTTCAGTCTCAGTACAGCAATTCTCAGATAGGAACGTGGACATATCCATAGGCATGGGGATTTTTCTACTGCTTCTCAATATTTGTGTATTTCATTTAAGTGGAAAAAAATAAAGGTATAATGGGGTTCTCGAATTCAGGAGTGTGGATCCTGAACTCACAGCACAAGTCATCAGCGTGGGTCACCTGATAGCATGATTGTCATGCAAATTCCTGAGCAAACCCTGGTCCTACTGAAATGGCCCACACATCACAGAGAACCTCAGATGACGCATCTACACATAAAAGATAGACGGACAGTAGCGCAGAGGGCTAAGCACACATGGCGCAAAGCACAAGGACCAGTGTAAGGATTCCAGTTTGAGCCACCGGCTCCCCACCTGCAAGAGAGTTGCTTCACAAGCGGTGAAGCTGAAGCAGGTCTGCAGGTATCTGGCTGGAGTTACAGAATTATTTGCACAGATAAGACAGGAATTTCCCACCAAAACATTAATTTCAAAATCATCTCCAAGTACTAGGTTTCAGGGTGGGGGGTATTTTTCCAGCTATGTGCTTCTTAAAGATAGTGCATGTACACATCACATTGGACACTCCGATATTCACATATTATAATTTGTGAATTTGGAGATTTTGTAAAGGTGATTAGAAGCTGTATTTTGAGTGGGAAAGGCAGTAACACAGTTGTGAAGGGTCCTATTTCCCCGAGAAACAGGTACAAGTATCTATGTACTAAGAAAGATCTGTTTCCCAAGTCTTAACTAAGGGAGCAATGCTTCTTCCTAACATAATTTGTACACAGTGTTCAAATCTGAGCAGAAAAGCCCCATTTTTGGGTTCTCCTGACTCTTATGACAATATTATAGTCTATGTTTTATGAAACACTTGCAATTTTAAATAATTTGTTCCACTGTCAATCATAGAAGCTTAGTGATTGGTTCATAAAATAACTCAGTGCTTCTCAGCCTCTGTGACTTCATGAATAGACAGACTTGTGTGTGTTGGGGAGGGGCAGTGAAGGGGAATAAGGTTTGAGCAATTAAAGTTAGGCTATCAAATTTTGTCCAGTAAAGTTATTATTATTATTATTTTTTGCCTCCGGGGTTATTGCTGGAGCTCGGTGCCTGCACTATGAATCCTTTGCTCCTGGAGGCCATTTTTCCCATTTTTGTTGCCCTTATTGCGCTTGTTGTAGTTATTATTGCTATTGTTGTCATGGTTGTTGTTGTGGTTGGATAGGACAGAGAGAAACTGAGAGAGGAGGAGAAGATAGAGAGGAGGAGAGAAAGACAGACGCCTGCAGACCTGCTTCACCACTTTCAAAGCGACTCCCCTGCAGGTGGGGAGCCAGGGGCTCGATCCCGTATCCTTGTGCCAGTCCTTGCGCTTTGCACCATGTGTGCTTAACCCACTGCGCTACTACCCGACCCTTTAAAGTTATTTTTAAAATAATGAGCAGCTTTTTAAATGTGAATTGTACTTTTATTGACAAAAAAAACCCTTCTCTGTTGTTTTCATTGTCTTGTTTCAATGTACGGCAAATGCTAGAAGAAGAAGAATGTATAGGTGCAAATACTTATCAGGGCTTTCACTGGATTCTAGAACCAGGAAATTTCTCTATAGTCAGGAATGATTAGCTTGCTTTAGACTCTTAACACATGATAGTTACATGACCTTGAACTCCAGAGTCTAAAAGCTATAACCTGTAAATTGGGGACAATAATATTTTCTTTGCAAGAATGGTTGTTAAAAGAAAATAACTGTTGGGGGCTGGGATGGTGGTGCACCTGGTTAAGCACACGTAGGACTGAGCACAAGGACCCAAGCAAGGACCTGGTTTACAGAGGAGGGAGAGACACATCAAGGACTTCAATAACTCTCAAGGAAAGTAACCCTAGATGTATAAAATCAATCAAATGCAAGAAGCCACCAGAGAAAAGAAAGACCAACCTCTCTTGGGTCATAGCTCGTTAGTTATGAGAGAATGAGCTTCACATGGGCTGGGTGCAAATCCCATGTCCAAGGTCACCCTCTCAAGCCACTAGACCCATGCTCATCTGACCTTTGGTGCACTCTGCAGTCTAGTGTCCAGCTCCTGGGTGCTGGTTCAGAGTCTGCCTTTTGCCCGGCTCAGTGATAGAACTATCTCCTGTACACAGGAGCCAGTGACTCTGCTCAGAGGTCATCCTGAGCCTCCCGTTTCTGCCTTTTCTATACACTTAACATGGTGCAATGGTTAGCCCTTTAAATTATGTCATCTGCATTGTGAAAGGAATCCTATATCCATCACATCTCCTCTCAGGCTTAGTCTCACAGATAATCACTTTCTATCCACAATGCCACATCTCAACACAAGAATTATTATGTATTCTCATCTGGTTTATCCCTATTGGTGTTCACATAGTTTTGGTCACAGTGTATATCATGGTTACCTTATTTTTCAATTACTAGGGGATTTTCCAAATGACTTCACAGTCTTCACTACCACTTAATCACCACAGTGCATCCCAGCCAGGAAATGCTTTTAATTTACTTAAGCGAGCTCTTCCAGACACACAGCACTCCTTGTGTTTGGGTTATTATCAGTAGAAACAACGATGAATCCTTTCCTTGCCTACAAATAGTCCCATATTTTAGATTCCCAGAAGTCACATTGTCAGATCAAAAGGAGTAAGAACGGGGATAACTTGCTGTATACTGTCAGGTCGCTTTTGACAAGAATACAAATGTGGACATGAAACCATATGCATCTCACTTCCGGGTCACTCCTTCTTTCTACTCTTGACAATGCACCTGCTCACTCACTCACTTGACAACTATTATTATCTTGTTGTTTACAACACTGCTTATAGAAATTCTACTCTGGATGGGCACAAATTGTCCAGAGGCACAGAAAACACCTTCCCTTGATCCAGGATTCCCGGCAAAAATCTGTCCACTAGGCATAGCTTAAGGGCCCCTTTTTTCTTCAGGGAGCTTTTTCATGAATAGGAAATTAAAGTATGCCTACAAGTCAGTGGACAAATGCATTAAGAAATATTTAGTTAGTTTTATTTACACAAAAGCAATAGACATAAAGAGTGACAAAGAGAAAGAGAATTGCCAGAGAATCATGCTGGGAAATGCAATGCTGGGATCAAACTCAGGACTTCATGCTTCAGAGTCCTACTTCTAGTGCTGCCCCACCTCCCAGGCCATGATAGATGTGTTTAAGGGAAAACATATTTTAAATTCATGAGAGTTTAACTGGCACTATGAATGATATGGAAATGTGTGTTAAATTCTAAAATAGTTTCTCTTTTAATGTTTTAATTCATTTATTTTGGATAGAGTCAGAGAGAAGTTGACAGGAGAAAGGAGAGGGAGAGAGACAGAGAGACACCTGCAGCACTGCTTCACCACTCATGAAGCTTTTCCCCTGCAGGTGGGGAAAGGGGGCTTGAACCTGTGCCCTTGAACATTGTAACATGTGGGCTCAAGCAGGTGCGCCACCAACTGCCCCCCTAACAGAAATATGCCTTTAAAGACTACTTTAAAAAATGTGCACAAGAAGAAAAGTGTCCCTGTACAGGTCTGCCTACCTGGTCTTACTGCGCTTAGCAATTGTGTGTCTCTTCCGAGTTAAATGCTTGGTGGCAACCCAGTGTTGAGCAAGTGTATTGGCAACATTTTTCCAGAAGCTTGTTGACACCTCCCATCTCTTGTGTCACATTTGATTGCACATCCTGTAAGTCTAACTTTCATATGTGCTGGGAAGTAAAGAACTCCTGTGACTTGTTTTATTTCATGATTTACTTTATTGTATTGATCTAGAAGCAAGCCCACAGCATAGATGAGGCATGCCTGTAGGAGTGCTCCTTATCCTTTGTCTCTGGGTAACCCATTGTGTAGCAGTTTCACGCTGAGTTTATGCACGTAGCATAAAACTCACTATGTGTGTGCAGAAGCATAGAACAGGCATATTCTAGAAATGTCCACAGGAACCACGTAGGTAACACACATGAAAGAAGACAGTGTGGAGTGCAATGTTAAAAGAAAAAAAAAAGAGAAAGAGAAGAGAGGCTGACCTTGAAAGCACTAGTGACCTCTTGGTTAGAAGCAGTTACTGCTAACTGAACCAAAGTCCAGTCTTGCTGAATCTTGCAGATGGTCAAGGGAAATAGGAATTTTTACCTATAGTCTCTTACTCGATAAGTGTTGGCAATGCTTTACGTTATTTTGAAAAACTTTGTGCAGGTCATTGGAAACATATATGTGGGACAAATTTGGCCAGAAGTCCAAAGCTTTGTCCTTCCTAATCTTGAAGAAAACAGTGTCCTTAAGTCAATGTCCCCTGGTCAGAATCTTCCAAAGAGCCAACTGACATCACGTTTCCACTATGCAGAGATGTGGGGTATTGTCCATGCGCTGCACAGACTCTGAGCAGTCAGGGGGTAACTAGTGAGTGCCTGTCACCTCTCCACACCATTAAGACACCTTTGGGAGAGTTTGTGAGGGCAAACAAAGGACTGGAAGTTGCATCTTATCAACAAGGCCAGATTCATGCGAATTACAGCAACTATTAAATAGTTCAGAACTGCTCCACAGTGTGGGACCCAAACAAGCTGTCACAGATGTTTAGGAAAGGGGACACGGCAGAGTCCAGAGAATTCCAAGAGGACCTCACAAAGACTGGGAGTCCTATGCCAGAACTTAAGGATAGGGAGCCTTTGGAGAAGACAGAAGGGTATCCTCCAGGTAACAGGAAAAAGAAGTGACCACACACACCTTGAGGTCTGTCTTGAGATCACATGGTATCCCTCCTCTCCTTAATACTGGAAAAGATTATACAGTCCAGTTCAGGGGGGGTTTCAGCATTTGTTTATTTTGTTTGGGTCAAGGAAAGTTAAGAGTCAGCCAACACAGCTGCCACCATTCACCGTAAGAATGACCCAAAGGTGGGGATGGAGGTGAGAGAGACAGCTTAATGGTTATGCAAAGAGACTCTCATGCTTGAGGCTCCAAAGTCCCAGGTTCAATCCCCTGCACCACCAGAAGCCAGAACTGAGCAGTGCTCTGGTAAAACCAAAACAAGAATGCCTCAGATGTTGAAGGTGACTATGTAGTCTTGTTTCAAGCTTTCCCCAGACTTCTATATACTACCCTGTGCCTGGCTAATAGCTAAGGGATGCTCCTGCCCACAAGAAACTACAGTCAATGAGGCAAGATGACAGACACAGGGGTTGTGACTGCTGTCCAAGCAGTTGAGGTGGCTCCCTAGCCAAGTCATCAGCTGGGCTGCATCTGGAGATGAGTGGGAGTCTGCAGGCAGAGAAGGGAGGAGGGGGGCTGGCCTAGGTAGCAGCAGCAGCACAGACCAAGGCGGCGAGTGGTGAAAGCTAGTCGTTTACAGCAGCAGGGATGCCCACCCTCGTTGCCACCTCTTCATTCTTGGTCTGCCAGCTAATTATGGCTCCTCTGTGTCGCAGAAGACAGGAGTCTCTGCAGATCCCTTAGAGATACTAAAAGCTTCTTCTGCTATGACAAATTCATGCACATGGTACAGATGGGAAGGTGGCAAAGATGAAAAGTCACCAAAGGCCAATATTAAAAAAAAAAAAAAGATTTAAAATGCCTATGGTCTCAGAGGTTGCAAGTTCAATCCTTGGCATCACCTTACGTCAGAGCTGAGCAGTGCTCTGGTTCTCTGTCTCTCTCTCCTTTTTTCCTCTCTTTCACACTCACTCACAATCTGTAAAACAATGAATATTGGGATGTTGGAAAACTCATGATGCATTTTTGCATAGGAAAATATGTCATGGCTTTTCTGACATGCCAATACATGTTTAGATAATGATAATAAAACACCCAGGCTAGAGTTTGTTTTTGTTTGTTTGTGTTTGTTTTTATAAAATATATTTTGTCTATTACTGGATAGAGACAAAGAGAAGTCAAGAGGGGTGGGGGAGTTAGAGAGGGAGAGAGACAGAGAAACACCTGCAGTCCTGCTTCATCACTTGTAAAGCCTTCCCCCTGCAGGTGGGGACTGGGGGCTTGAACCTGGGTCCTTGTGTAATGTAGTGTGTGTGCTCAGCCAGGTGCACCACCACCTGGCCCCTCATGTTTGGTTTTGACCTAAGCTTAAGGTTGTGGTGCTTTGGGTGTTTTTGCTTACAACTAATGCCAATAAAGCACTTAAAAAATAATATTCACTTTTCACAATTGCAAAGGTAACATTAAGAAGGTATAAAATTAAGAATCTTTAACTGTGCTCACAGCTGTCATTGTCGTGTTTGAAAACAGTTTGAAACAGAGACTACAGAGTACCCGGCTGGCAAATCCGGGCACGCCTGACACATGCAGTGGTATCCTCATCCTTCTCTCCCCTTTCTATCTGGCTTCCAATGGCCCTTTCAATTCCCAGGAGGCGGGAAGGAAGGAGACTGTCTCTACAGATGTCTCCCTATGGAGTGTGTCTCCCACCGCACTGTGTCTAGGCTGTCCCCGTAACCAATGGAAGACGGATGCTGAAGACTTCCAAAGTGAGAGCCAAAGGGTTCTTGTGGCATCCATCTTGCCCACTTGGGGACTCTCAGCCTCTGAACTAAGTCACCAAACAGTGAGAAGCCCGTGCCCCATGGAGAGGCCACCGACAGGAGAGCTCCAAGCTGATGACAGCTGCAGCCACAGGAGCATCTGGCTCAGGTAATTATTTAGAGGAAGCAGCTTCAGCTGACATTTGAGAGTCAGAGCCCAAGAGGCCCTAATGAGAACCACTCAGCTAAGTGCAGTGGCACAGTGAGGCATGGGTTGCTGTGCACGCAACACAGCCGGGGCAGTTCACCTTCAAGGCTGCTTGATCTGTCATGTAGGGCACCCAGGTTCAGACCTGGGAACCACTGCACTAGACAAAGCTTTGTGCTGGGCTGTGGTCTCCTCGCTCTCTCTCTCTCTCTCTCTCTCTCTCTCTCCTTTCCCTCCCCTTCCCTTATCTATAGTCTCTCCCTTACTATCTGTCAGCTCAAATGGGTGAGGGAAGAAGCATAATCAGAAGACAAACATCAGATGGAAAAAAAATCTGAATTAAGGAGGAGTGTTTTCAACCTGTGGTAACATGGCAGATGGGATTGAAATTTGTGGCCCAACTGAGGTTTTCTTTTGTGCTTTTATTTTTTAAATAAAAGCTCTCTTTTTTTAATGGATTTTTTCTCAAATTCTATTTATTTATTTTATAAGCATATAGATATTGAGAGGGAACGAGGGGACGGAGAGGGAGAGAGCCAGAGAGACACTTGTAACCCCGCTTCACTGCTTATGAGGCTTTCCACCTGCAGGTGGAGACAAGGCGGTTGAACCCGGGTCCCTGTGCATGGTTACCATGCACACTCAACCAGGCCCACCACCAGCCAGCCTTCTGAGGTTTTTCTTTAATTGAACGTAGTTACTTATTGTCTTGATCTTTCCTCAGTGATAACCCAAAGATGCTAAAGGTTATCATTTTCAGACTGAGGAGCTGGTTCAGTGAGAAAGATGCTAGACTTGAAATCATGATGTCCTGAGTTTGATCCTCAAAAACCCATGTGCCAGACTGATGCCCTCTCGACCTCCTCTCTATGTGTCCCTCTCCATCTCTCACTCTCACTCCTCTCTCCTTCCTTCCCTTTCTATCTCATGTTAATAGATAAACTCTTTTTAAAAAATAAAAGTGTTTAAGAACTTTTCTGAAAACATATACAGAATTAAATAACTCCACTTCTTTTTAATATTTTATTTATTTATTTTTATTGGATAGACACAGAAAGACATCAAGAAGGAAGGGGGAGGTAGAGAAGAACAGAGAGAGAGAGAGAGAGAGAGACCTGCAGTCCTGCTTCAACACTCATGAAGCTTTCCCCCTGCAGGTGGGATCGGGGGCTTGAACCTGGGTCCTTGTGCACTGTACCGTGTGCATTTAACCTGCCCTCTCCCAAATTGTGCTATTCTGATAAAGGCAGAGTGTAAAGACCAACACCAAATACTTCAATAATTACCTCCTAGGATACAGATGTGATGTCTGCAGTCATAAAGGCAGTCAATTTGAAGCCAGGAGGCAAAAAAAAAAAAAAAAAAGCATCAGGATGAACATTGATTCATCAGGGAAAACAGAGCACAGAATAGCCTGCATCTTCAATAGGAACTCCAAGAAACTGCTGACCAAAGCAAAAAAAAAAAAAGAAAGAAAGAAAAGAAAAGGTCTCTCTCTTCTAGATTTGTCCTATAAGGAAAATAAACCCTCATTGTTAAAAACTCTCATTGATTTCTGTTTTTGATGACCTGTCACCAAATGCATTTCTGCCTGATCGTGCTGAATTATTCATCCAAACCTAATAAATTCTTTCAATATTGAGTTCAATTATAGCTACTCAAATGTAATTTTCTTCAGGCTAGACTCCGGTCCACATGGCTCATGACAAGGGACGCTTCTGCCGCTCAAGCCACTTGTTTAGCTAAGTGACAGACTCATCTTGAGACCGTTTCTTTAAATAGCATTCTGCCATACAGAGTCCACTACTCCGTCTGACAATCAAAAACAAAAGAAGAAGACCAAGGAGGCGGAGGAGAAAAAGTATCAGATGCAAGAGAATTGGTCTTTCAAAAGCACAGGGTCAAGAAAAGTCTCGGGTGATTTATGGGCGACTATTGTTTGTCTTATATGCTTGTGTAATAGCAATACTATTCTTGCCTTTGGAATACACTTGAAGAAACCACTGTTGTGCCTTCAAATATCTCAGCTTTGCTTTCGCACGGATTCACCCACAAACACCCATTTATTGTCTCTGTGCTCCTCCATGGTTATCAGAATCCCATAATTAAGGCATAATGAAAGTAAACAGAAGTCTGGAGAAGAGCAGTGAAGGCAGGAGAAACGTCCCTAAAGATAGCAGGAGAACCACATGGGATTTCTAAATTCTGCTGGTGTGGATGTGTTGGTGGCTATTAAAGGGAATACCATCCTAGTTAAGGAATTAATCACCATTTGATGGATGACGAATTAATTCGGAGAATTCATTTTGAATGTAGACCAGAATGCCAGTACAAGGAAGACCTGCTCAGAAATGCACCTAAGGCCTCAGGAAAAGAAAGTCTTTAGACTCTGAGAAGCTAGAATGAAGCAAGGCTGCCGGGGCCGGTGGTGGCGCACCTGGTTGAGCACACACGTCACAGTGCACAAGGACCCGGGTTCAAGCCCCTGGTCCCCACCTGCAGTGGGAAAGCTTCATAAGTGGTAAAGCAGAACTGCAGGTATCTCTCTGTTTCTCTCTCTCTCTATCTGTCTATCTCCCCCTCTCCTCTTGATTTCGGGCTGTCTGTATCCAGTAAATAATGAGAAAGAGAAAAGAAAAAAAACTATCCTGACTTTTCCAACAACCCAATATGAATTTGTTTCAAAGAGCACATGGGACAAAACACCACATTTAAGATATTGACTGTCTTTGGAGAGGGAAAAGGACGGTGTCAAAAAGACAAATGGGGACTCAATCATATATCTCAGGTTCTACTTCTGAAGCTGAATGATGATTCTATCCATCACACACACACACACACACACACACACACACACACACTCACACACACAAACACACACACACACACACACACCTTTCCTATGCCTGAAGTATTTTCTAATTAAAATGTAAGGACATTTGGAAAGCCTGATGCACAGAGGCTAAGAAGACAGGGAAACAGAAAAGCTAAGAACAGTCTAGTAACTGAATAAAATCCATGGGAAATGTATGGACTTTAGAACAAATGTTCTATCTTAATGTACAATGTTAATAATAATCTGAGAAGTAGAATGCTGGGCATATGGGAACTCAACTGTTTTCATAATTTTCCATATATCTAAATCAATCTAAAATAAGTCTAATAAAAGAAATTTATAACTCAAACCATTTCTTAAAGCAATTCTTCATGGAATTCATAGTAAAGCACTAAGTTGTGTTTTTATTCAATTTTATTTTATTTGTTAGGACAGAGAGAAATTTAGAGGGAAGAAGGAGACAGGGAGGGAGAGAAACAGAGAGACACCTGCAGACCTGCTTCACTGCTCATGAAGCTTTTCCCCAGCAAGCTGGGACTGTGGACTTGAACCCAGGCCCATGTACACTGAAACATGTGCACTCAACCAGGTGTGCCACCACCCAGTCCCAGCACCAATATATATTCCTTAACTCTGGCTTAAGGTTGGTGCTAGAGATTGAATCTGAAACCTTCAAGGCTCACGTATGAAAGCCTTTTTGCATAACCTTGACGTTATCTCATCATTCATTTTATTAAGACTCAGAAAATAGAGGTCTAATATGTTGAAATAGAGGTCTAATATGTAAGAGGTTGAAAGAGAGGTCTAATAAGAGGCTCAGAAAATAGGGTCTAATATGTTGGGCTTTTTCTTTTTGCCTCCAGGGTTATTGTTGGGGCTTGGTGCCTGCACTATGAATCCACTGCTCCTGGAGGCTGTTTTTTTGTCCCTTTGTTGCCCTTGTTGTTTATCATTGTTATTATTATTGTTGTTATTGCTGTCATTGTTGTTTGATAGGACAGAGAGAAATGGAGGAGGGGAAGACAGACAGAAAGACAGACACCTGCAGACCTGCTTCACCGCCTGTGAAGCGACCTCCCTGCAGGTGGGGAGCCGGTAGCTCAAACCAGGATCCTTGAGCTGGTCCTTGTCTTTTGCACCATATGCGTTTAATCCGCTGCGCTACCACCCGACCCCCTAGTATGTTGTTTTTTTGATGATCTAACTTATAGAAAAGAGTTTACTGGGGACAGAATAATGGTATCCAAGAGACTTTCATGTCTGGGGCTCTGAGATTGCAAGTTCAATTCCCAACACCACCATATACCAGAGCTGAGCAGTGCTGTAGATTAAAAGAAAAAGATGCTAACAGCAGCAGCCAGAGGAGGAGAAGGAGGTGGCGGAGGAGGGTAGGGGGTTTAAGAACAGTAAGTTAGCATGTCTCCTACATCACTGCATTTCCCTCAAGTGTCAGAAAGTCCAGATTTGCCTTTCCAAACAGCAGATTTTTGTCCCCATGAAGTAAGAACAGCTGAGGACAGGGCCTGCGGCAAACGGCTTGTTGACTGGCCCGGCCACTCCCCACTCTCCAACTTCCCTTCTCTGAGCAGCTACTCTTTCCTGCGTAGGCTGTTTTCATGGTGAAGTGCAAAGGAGCTATTTACATCTGTCTTCAAGTAAAACAAAAGAAAAAAAGAAAAATTTACCACGTGGATAATGTTTCAGGATTATGTTCTCAAAGCCGATGTTCAGTGTTGTGAGCATCACAGAAACACAAAGCCAGAATAAAAGCCCGAGCTTGGTACTTTATTTCAGGGTGAGGTAAGCCAGGTTTCAGAAGGTAAAGAGGTCAACATCCCCTTCCTCCATAGGCCTCTCCAGAGCTAAAGTCACCGAAGGCTTCCCTTCCCTGTGGGAATCAGGGGATAGTGGGGGGGGGGGGGGTGACGGGCTGGGCGGTGGTGTAGTGGTGTAGTGGGTTGAGTGCCCAAGGTGCGAAGCACAAGAATCCACATAAGGATCCCGGTTCTAGCCCCCGGCTCCCCACCTGCAGGGAAGTCGCTTCACAGCTGGTGAAGCACGTCTGCAGGTGTCTGTCTTTCTCTCCCCCTCTCTGTCTTCTTCTCCCCTCTGGATTTCTCTCTGTCCTATCCAACAACAACAACAATAGCAATAACAACAACAATGATAAACAACAAGGGCAACAAAAGGAAAAAAATAGCCTCCAGGAGCAGTGGATTCATAGTGCAGGCACCAAGCCCCAGCAATGACCCTGGAGGCAAATAAAAAACTTAAAAGGGGGTGGGAATAGTGTGAGCTCTGCAATGGCCAGGGGCCCTCACAGGAAGAGAATCACTTGAGGCTGGCTGCTTCAGGGCAACAAGCTAGGAGAGGCCCAAGAAAGCAGGCTGAGCTCTGCATGACAACAGGCAAGAGAAACAAAGAGACGCCCTTCAAACTGGGAGCTAGGTCATGCCATTTTATTTTATATTATGTGACTTTATTTATATATTTTGGCCACATTTATTTCATGCCTGTGCGATTCCACTGCTCTGGTGACTTTTTTTTTCTTTCTCTTTTTTCCAGCTAAGGAGTGAGAGACAAAAAGGAACAGAGATGCAGAGAGACAGAGAGAGAGAGAGAAACCACTTATGAAGCCTCTCCTATGCATTGTGTTCCCATGCAGTGAAGGGGCTCGAACCCAGATCCTCAAGCAAGGCGAAGTCTGTGCTCTACCAGGGGAGCTACCCCCGACCCCAGCGATGTAGCACTCTTCCTTCTCCTGCTCCACACGTGAAGAAACAATCATTCCCTTGAGGTGACCAGGCCAGAAAATGCACGTCATGATGAAGCAAGCAAGGACTGGTCTTGCTAAGTTGTTTCACTGCTTTTATATCACATGGGGAAGAAGGAGGAGAAGTCACATCTCAGCACTATTCCACTGGTGCCTCCCTTCACGCTGTGGTGGCAGAGCTCACACCCAGGGTGACATGATGGTAAGGTTGTATTTCCTGTTCTGTGAGGTAAGGTATCTCCCAGTTCCTGCTCTGTATAACTGTTAAAAGGAACGTGGAATATCAGCCTGATAGAGGCCCCAAAATGAACCAGGATCTACAGGTGGCTAGGAAACAGCCAAGCAACAATCAATGCATGTCTCTCTTCTCACTTAGTTCCACAAAGAACTCACCTGAAGCCCCGATTCCCCAGAACCCCACCCCACTAAGGAAAGAGAGAGGCAGGCTGGGAGTATGGATCCACCTGTCAATGCCCAGGTCCAGAGGAGAAGCAATGACAGAAGCCAGACCTTCCACCTTCTGCATCCCACAATGACCCTGGGTCCATGCTCCCAGAGGGATAGAGAATAGGAAAGCTACTAGGGGAGGGGATGGGATACAGAGTTCTGGTGGTGGGAATTGTGTGGAGTTGTACCCCTCTTATCCTGTGGTTTTGTCAGTGTTTCCTTTTTATAAATAATTTTTAAAAAAATAGTACCAATAAAAAAAGAACTCACTGTAGGTTATCTGCCTTCAGATTGACAGTATGTAAAAACACATGGCTATCATAGTTAGTTGCTCATTTATTCTCCAATCTATGTAATTTTTGCTTTAGTGAGAATCCAGGGCAGTTTACATAAATTGAGTTCCTCGGGGGCCGAGCAGAGGCACACTCAGTTGAGTCCACAAGGACCCAGGTCCCAGCCCCTGCTCCGGCTCCCCACATGCAGGGGAAAGCTTCATGAGCAGTGAAGCAGGTCTGCAGGTGTCTCTCTTTCTCTCTCCCTCTCTTCTCAATTTATCTTTGTTCTAATAAAATAGGAAAAGGGGGGAAATGGCTGCCAGGAGTAATGGATTTGTAGTGCCAGCACTGAACCCCAGCAGTAACCCTTGTGGCATTTAAAAAAAATTGATATATATCTATACTTTCCTCATATTGGGAGATACTTTCTGCCCTGATCCAGATTTCTAGCCCTCTTCTCAACTCTGAAGCCATATTCCCAGACAATACTTTCTGTCTACCTGCATGTAAGCTATGGGCTCAGGCAAAATTTACTAAAGTCATGGGCCACATGGACTATACCTAAAGTAGACTTCCTAGTTTCTTCCCACACAAAGAACTCTAGTTTCACTTGCTCTCTTCCTACCTTTGGGCCCCTATTTATTGAACAACATGCTTTATACCTTACTTCCTTTCTGCCACTAAGTTGCAGATGCTACCATGACATCAACCTGACTTTCCCAGGCAGACAACCTCACCAATGTGTCCTGGAACCCCACCTCTCCAGAGCCCTGCCCCACTAGGAAAAGATAGAGACAGGCTGGGGGTGTGGATCCACCTGCCAACATCCATGTCCAGAGGAGAAGCAATGACAGAAGCCAGACTCCCACCTTCTGCTCTCTATAGAGAATTTAGCTTCCAATTAGCTTCCCCCTAAGGAGGGGGTGGGAACTGTATGAAATTATGCACCTGTTATCTTACAATCTGGTTAATCATTATTAAATCACTAATAAAAGGGAGTCGGGCGGTAGTGCAGCGGGTTAAGCACACGTGATGCAAAGCACAAGGACCAGCGTAAGGATCCCAGTTCGAGCTCCCAGCTCCCCACCTGCAGGGGAGTCATTTCACAGGCAGTGAAGCAGGTCTGCTGGTGTCTTTCTCTCCCCCTCTCTGTCTTCCCCTCCTCTCTCCATTTCTCTCTGTCCTATCTAACAACGATGACATCAATAACAAGAACAATAATAATTACAACAACAATAAGAAACAACAATGGCAACAAAAGGGAAAATAAATTTAAAAAATTTTTTAAAATCACTAATAAAAATTAAGTTTCTTATAATTGTTGATTATTATGAGGATGCAATGTTAAATTGACACAACAGGCCTCATAAAAGTGCTAGTGAGGTTAGGTTAGTGATTGGTCAAGGGAGGAGGAAGGAGAGTCCTATCAGCTCTACAGGGCCCTCTACCCAAGCTGAACTGTGGGCTGCGGACAGACGGCAAGTTCAGGAGTGGTCAGGGACAGAGGGTGGGGGAAGGATGAGATCCATGTTCCTTATCCAGCTCTGTGTCCTAGTGGCAATTATCTTTCCAAGAAAGGATAAGGCATTAGCATATGAAAAATACATTAAGCAATTTAATTATCTGCTTCTAATAAATATTTTTGTTCCCACTAAGCCATTCCTGTCAGCAGATCAGGAAACAGAGCAAGTGACTTTTTAAAATTCAACAGTGATTTCTCAGCTAGAAAATAAATACATAAATAAAATAAATTGCATAGAGCAGATTATCTTCAGACCCCCTAATAGGAAAAGCAGAGCATAGACTAATTAACCCAGTTCTGATCATCAGGAAACCAATACACAGTGTGTGGGAAAATCAACTCGGATCACAAGACGTAGGTCTCACTCATCTGGTGATAGTCATTGAAATGCATGCCAGCAGGGCACAATGTTACTGAGCACTGTCCCAGCTGTATGCACTTATTTCCCACCCTTTGTAGTATGAAGGCCAGAGAAACAGGAGGGCTTTCCCGTGCTCCCTGGAAACAAGCCAGTTCCGTTATATAAGTGGTAGATACACGCCCGCACGCCCGCACACATACCAGTGAATTTCATCCTGTTTCCATGTCCTGAATGCTTTGAGGCACTGTTCTGGCACTTGGAATTCAGGGATGAACTGTATGTACTTAGACTATCTGGAATACTTCAGATTGAACAGGCATCAGCACACATGTGGCTAGGATACTCTGAGAACAGTAAAGGTGATGAAGATAATGCAAATTTGGGCGAAAATCTGGTTAAGCACAAGAACCGTGCAAAGATCCAAGATGGAGCCTCCGCTCCCCACCTGCAGCAGGGAGGCTTCACAAGTGGCAAAGCAGCTCTGCAGGTCCCTCTCTCTCTGTCTCTCTCTCTCTCTCTCTCTCTCTCTCTCTCCCTCCCCCTGTCTATCTCCTCCTCCACTCTCAATTTCTTTCTGTCCAATCTAATAAAATGGGGGTGAAAACAATGGCCACCAGAAGCTGCGGCTTCATAGTGTTGGCACTGAGCCCCAGCAATAACCCTGGAGACATATATATGTATATATATATAATAGGTAATGCAAATTTGCAATGAGGAAACATCCCTGGATATGAGACTCAATTTACATTTGACAGAGTGCCTGGGGGAGACCCCTCTTGGGAGTAATGAGAGCTTGGAATTTGCACAAACATCTGAAGCAGGAACTTTCCAGGCAGAGAGAACAGCAGATGCAAAGCCATCAAGGAAGGAATGAGAGCAGAGTGAAAGCTGAGGGTAAAAATGCCAAGAGCAGAGGACAAAGTAGCATAAGAAAAGGGAGAAAATTCAGTTGGGTTCAGGTGCTGGAAAACTATTATCGCCTAGCAATAAAATGGCAGCTCATCTGGGCGGTGTGCCTGCTTTGCACATCGTTTAATTTTATTTATACTTATGTGATGGGACAGAGAGAAACTAGAAGGGAAAAGGAGAACAACGTATACACAGAGAGAGAGAGAGAGAGAGAGAGAGAGAGAGACATTTATGAGGCTTCCCCCCTGCAGGTGCGGACCAGGGACTTGAACCTGGTTCCTTGCTTACTGCTATGTGTGCTCTCAAGCAGGCACATCACTACCCAGCCCCCTATGTGTACCTACTTTGTGATGTGCACAAGCTAAGCTTTAGCCACAGTGGAGGAAGCATTAGCGTTGCAGTATCTTTCCCTCTCCCCCTCTGTCTCTCTCTGTCTTTTCCTCACCATCGACCCGAAAATGTCTCCCCAAAGTGGTGAAGTCCGGGAGATGACAAAAGCAAAGAAACAAACAAAACCTGCGATGTTATCCCAAGAACAATGAGTAATCAATCACCAAGTTATTTATTTATTTTTTTTAAAGCAAGAGTATGTAGTAGTCTAATTGAAGTCTTTAAAAGCTAACCCTGGCAGAGGACAGAACCGAGCTGCGAAGGCCTGAGGCCTGAGGTGGAAGCCTGAAGGGAGCAGAGGAAGCTCACAGTCATCCAGACAGAGATGGTGGTGGCTTAATGTCAGTCACTGTGAGTGAGATGGTTCCCTTCCTATCTTTGGAGCATCTCAATAAATCATTTCAAATGAAGACCCACTTGTGTTTAGCCAAAGAGAGCAGACACAGTAATAGAAATAAAGAGAGATACGGTGAGTGCGGAGCTGAGATAAACTCAGGCAGTAACCGGAACAGGACAGAGAGCCTTCAGATTCATTCACCTGTGACTCACATGAATGACACACACACACTTCGGAACAGAGCACATCATTGCCTCAAAACTCTGTTACCAAAGGTTAACGGACCTTGGTAACTGCTGCCACACAAAGAGGCTGGTCTCTGTTTTTGTCTAACAGCTAAATATTATCTGTTACAGATCCTAGATACAGACTAGGGTTATGGTATTAGGTACATGTGCACATGTATACATAGTTAGAGGCATTATATACCTCCAAGTAAAAGTGCTTAATAGTCCTCTGTACTTAGTCCTAATAAGACTGGCAATCTAGCAGAGTGGCCTAGAGAAGGCACCATAAATTCTCTAATCAAAGATGTATTACTGGGTGGGGAAGATAGCATAACAGTTATGCAAACAGACTCTCATGCCTGAGGCTCCTAAGTCCCAGAATCAGTCCCTCGCACCACCATAAGACAGCTCAGTAGCGCTCTGGTGTTTCTCTCTGTCTCTCTGAATTTCTCTCAAAAATAAAATAAAATATTTTTTAAAAAGATGTATTACTCAGGCCTAGACACCTGCCTCTACCACCCTCTCCTTAACTTCCCTCAATCTCAAGTGACAATACAAAAGAAAGTAAGAGTTTCTCTTCCATCTTTTAATCTCCTCTGATAGGGCATCAGCATTATCATAACCCCTTGAAAATCTTTAGAACGAACATTGTATACAACTGGCCAAGATACACTGGAAAAATACTTCAAGTAGAGGACAACTAATATTCCTGTGACAACTTTTATTAGAATCAGCAAGCAAGTAAATGCAAAAATAATATTTGAGGGTAACTTAGACACCACTAAAATCCTAGGTCTGTTTCCTCCCAAATTTGAGGTCAGACTTTGTAAACCTATTATCAGCTTAGACAGAACAAATGACACTCAATGCTCTAACAAATGGGAGAAAGTCTAAGCTTTTCAGACAAAGAAAAGACCACAGAAGGTGGGGAAAGGTAAGAGGCTATCCTACTTAATGATAGCCATTGTGGTCACTATTAGACCTCTCATTATCAAGGGCCCTTGTTAGGGAATCCCTGGATTTCCCCATTGAGACCTAGACCTATACTGGTCTACCATCGCTGGCCACATCCATCGGGAATGTTATCATAAACCCTTTTGTGGGCTTCTTGAAGACCTTACCTTCAGTATAAAGCAGCAATGTTAGGAACTTCCTCACTCTACAAAAGGAGACTGGGTCAGCCTACTCTGCCACCTGATGAAGTCTGGTCCTGAAATGAGTACAGCCTGGAATGTTCCCAGCTATGGCCATGGACTTCAAACTCAGACTGACAGGGGCTCAGAGGTTGTACAGGCCCTTCTGCTAAATACAAATATATTTTGGGCCCTGGGTGAGATTGCTACAGTACAGTCAATTATATTTACTCTACTCTCTGCCCTCACCCAACTTCCTAGTTCTATCTCAACTCTGACACCATCTTCCCAGACAGTATTTCTAGTCCACCCCCTGGAATAGTTAGCTATTAATCTCAAGCAAAGATGACTATAGTCATGGCCCCTAGGAACATACCAAAAATACTTTCTCACCTCTTTCCACCCTAAGGTCCCTATGTTCATCTGCTCTATTCCTACTCTTCAGTTCCCGTTTATTAAAAACTCTGCCCTGCTTTATATCTTACTATTCTTTAGCCACCAAGTCGCAGGTGCTACTATGACTTCCTATTATCCTCCCTGGGCAGATGGCATCACCATTGTGTCCTGGAACCACATCTCTCCAGAGCCCTGCCTCACTAGGCAAAGATAGGAAAAGGCTGGGGGTATAGACTGACCTGCCAATATACATGTCCAGTGGAGAAGCACCCCCATAAAAATTTTTTGGTGCATACTCTCATGCTTTTATTTCTCTCATAGCTTTATTTCTACTAGTAGTAGCTAGAAATCTATCTATTTTGACAGAGACTTTCTCCTTAATCAGAGTCAGACTCCGCTGAGTCCTCCTTTTGAAAAGATCTGACCCCTGGAAAATTCTTCTGGCCTGTTTATCCCAGTTTTAGCAATATGCACTGATAACCATTAACCCCCCTGAATAAATCTTTAAAAAAAGTAGAAACATCAAATAAAAAATCTCTCTTGAAGGCAAGGAGTCAGGCATGAATGTAGACAGAAGAAGTCCAACAAGCCTGATGGCATAAATTAAAAATAAGAAAAACAGATATTGTGGAACAAAAACATCTCTGATGCATTTGAACCATAGCGTCTTCATGCAAATGTCTGTGAGAAGCATAATGCTTTCCTACAGTTTCTCTCCACTGCCTCTTAGCTGGAGCTAGAGAGAGAAATTGACTAGCTCTGCTCCTTTCCTGAATTCACACAGTTTAATTTGAGTATCTTCTAAGACAACCATCACTCACTGTACTTTATTCCTGGGATTTCTAAAACAGGACATTAGTATATCTCTGAGGGAAGACAGCAGAACTCAACAGCATAGAGCTAGCACTATAGCAAGTACAGAAGGCAGGAAATGGCAACTGTAAGAATCGAAAGAAGGCAAACTTTTCTCATTTATTGTGAGATGAAGCAAAGGAAATATTTCCTGAGTCAGGATATTTCTCTCAGCAGTGTCATTCTGAAACTTTCTCTCTTTCTAGTTACGCAGCTCCAATATCTACACTCTTTGAAATATTCTGAGGGAATAATGGCTCAGGAGAGTTGCTGGGAAGCAGCCCGTCTCTTCGTGGGTCCAGTGTTCAGGGCTTCTCAAATGAGGTTGACTTGTGTAGACCGAAGGAGCTCAGGGTTGGAATCTCTGCTTTTCCAGTTAATCCAGAAGTCTCTGAGCTAGTTACTTAAGTTCTCTGGGTAGCAGCACCCTCAGACCTAAGTCAAGGTAGCAAATTATTTGTATAATATGAAAAAAAAAGTAAATGGCTTTGTTAATTTATCCTTTCTTAAATAAAAAATAAATTAAAAAAAAGTAAATGTCTAAGTAGCTGTTAATAAAATTAAAGGCTTTTATTTTTGTGTTATTATTTATTTTTATTATTGCTTTCCCATTTATTTTCTTGATTCCCTGCCCTCTTGCATTACCACTGCAAAGATAGTTACTTTCTGTCATCTATATAGATATGGAAAAGCCACTACGTTCTATGGGAAAGGATGTTTCCCAAATAAAGCACATGAAGGTAGTTAGTATACATCCAGGCTGTCAGGGAAGAGTGTCCAAAGTGGTGGGCTCACTGTTTGGCAGATTTGCTCTGGAAATAATTCAAGGGGTTGGAGATTAAACAGCATGGACACAAACAGAGAAGCTTTCCACTGGCTCAAGCATTTGAAAGATTTTACAGCCTGGCCTATTAGGCAAGAACAACTTAGGCTTTGGGAAAATTATCAACCACAATATGATAGACACTCAGCTGCTGAAAATTAACTTTGGTCTTCTAGTTGGTTTTGTTGTTTTTGGTCTTAGGCAAAAATCAACAGATGAGTTATTTTTAAGATTTTATTTATTTATTTATTTATTTATTTATTTATTTATGAGAAATATAGGAGGAGAGATAGAAAGAACCAGACATCACTCTGGTACATGTGCTGCCGGGAATTGAACTCAGGACCTCATGCTTGAGAGTCCAGTGCTTTATCCACTGCGCCACCTCCTGGACCACAATACATGAGCTTTGACTACATGCTGGCCAATGAAGTTTCACCTCACATGTTTCCCATTGCTTTGCAAGAACAAATGCAACAGTAACTATCATCAACATCATGACTCCTCATGAAATGAAATAGAGATTTTTTTTTCTTTTGGTCTGAGGCACAGGGAAATTAGAGGACCCATGTGTTCTTATACTTCAACTTCTTTGTCTTATGGATAAAGTACTCAGGGTTGAAAAGAGCTAAACAACTTGTCAAAGTTGAGTGGTTGAGCTAGGAAGAACAGAAGTTCCTTTATCACTTAAGTCAGAACATTCTAATACGTTATCAATTCCAAAAATCACTGTGTTTACTGTAGAGGGGAAAATGCTAAAGCCTAAAAAGTAACTACACGACCCATGTGTTTCTATAATTCAAATTTATTTTCTGGATGAGGAACCCAGACCTGAAAATTGCCAGACCATGTCTTAAACTTGACTACTGTTATTTCTTTTATGTTTGTTTATTTTTACCCTTTGTTGCCCTTGTTGTTTATCATTGTTGTTGTTGTTATTATTGTTATTGTCATTGTTAGGATAGAGATAAATGGAGAGAAGAGGGGAAGACAGAGAGGGGGAGAGAAAGATAGACACCTGTAGACCTGCTTCACCACCTGTGAAGTGATCCCCCTGCAGGTGGGGAGGCAGGGGCTCTAACAGGGATCCTTATGCCAGTCCTTGGGCTTTGCGCCACCAGCACTTAACCCACTGCACTACTGCCCAGCCCCCAACTACTGTTATTTCTAGAAAAGAGAATTTCTCATTTATTGTTTCTGCATTTCTGATGACAATTCTTTCAAACTCTTTATTCACTCCTGTGATTACTACCTTAACTGTTGTTTGGATGTTGACTTCATTATTTTGTGCTTCAACCTTTCAAGTTTTTAGATGGACTCTTGTCCCGGTTCATAGTTCCAATATTTCTTCTTGTTGGTTTAACCATTTTATATAGTATGTTATGAGGTCCCTCTCTCAGTACTTTTCAAATTACTGATCACTCTTGCCTGGATTGACTTGTGTCTAAGTAAGGTAATTAAAAGGTTCACAGATGTGGAAGTTGACAGTTGTTTCAATAGCATTTTAGTCCCTGAGTTGGAGCTCAGTGGCTTAAAAGCCTCTTTTGGTCTTTTTCTTCCCTGTAGGCTATGGGAGCCTGAGGGCTTTTAAACTATAAGTAACCTTCTTAGCTTAATCACTGACTCCTAATCAAGAGATAAAGCAGGGTGTGGCAGAGATAATCCAGTGGTTATGCAAAGAGACTCTCACAGCCCCACAGATAGGCCACTGAGGTAGAGATCTTCTCCTGAGTTTCCTCTGTCCCTTGGTGTCAGCACAGGACCTCCCTGCCACTGCTGCAGATTCTGAGGGCAGTAGCAATGGAGACTCACAGTTGCATTTGGTGAGTCTCAGGGGAGTCCTCTCCTCCCTTCAGCCATCTTTCGATTGGTGAAACAGGCTGGAGGTGGTGTCTCAACTGGTAAACTGCTGGACTGTTACCAGCCACCCAACCTCTCCCTAGGCTCCTCTCTGTCCACGAGTCACACGTGTTTGCATTCACCAGTGATTTGATGGGTTCCTGAAGTCGTTCCAGTCCTGTCTTGTTGCAGTCCCAGGTGGTCTCCTTTGGTATTCTGCAAAGAGAATCTCTGACACTTCTCTGCCCTGATCCTTAGAGGCAGAAGATAGCCTCCTTACATGCCTTCCAGACTGCCCCAATTTCTAAGTATAGACTGATAGGAAAGAATGTCTAATCCAGTCCATTTTCTCCATCTGTCACTTCTGGCTCTTAGTCAGGCAACCCTTAGGATTTCAGATTTGTTTTTATCAATATAAATAGTTGTTTAATATTTTAGAAATATTTTGAGGGGGCCAGATGGTGGCTTACCTGGTTAAGTGCACATTACAATACGCAAGGACTGGGGTTCGAACGTCTGGTCCCCACCTGCAGGGGGAAACTGTGCAAGTGGTGATGCAGGGCTACAGGTGTCTCTCACCCTCTCTATCACCCCCTTGCTTCTCAATTTCTGGCTGTCTCTAGTCAACAAAAATAACAAAGAAAAAATTTTAAAGGTTTTATTTATTTATTCATTTATTTTGGTCTCCAGGGTTATCACTGGTGCTCAGTGCCTGCACTACAAATCCACTGCTCCTGATGACCATCTTTTTTTCCTTATTGTTGTTGCTGTTATCGTTGTGGTGGTGGTGGTTGGACAGGACAGAGAGAAATTGAGAGAGGAGGGGAAGACAGAGGGGGAGAGAAAGATAGACACCTGCAGACGTGCTTCAATGCTTGTGAAGCGACTCCCCTGCAGGTGGGGAGCCAGGGGCTCAAACCAGGATCCTTGTGCTGGTCCTTGTGCTTTGTACTGTGTGTGCTTAAATGGTGCTCTACCACCCAGTCCCAAAAGAAATATTTTTCTGTAGAAAACCTGGCAAATATTACAAATAAGGATGAATCAGAGAAGAACATGAAATTCATGTGATCGGTCATTTTTAGTAATAGTCTAAGACCCACAACTTTATGTCACCTTCTAAAGAGCTCAGAGTATCTTCATTAGGAGGGTGGCATAGCTTCAGCTTAACCTTAGTTATTGGCAACAGCACCCACACTTCCCCTGCTTTAAACCTTTACCTTTTAAAACAGCTTTCTGGGGGCTAGGCAATAGCATACCCAGTTAACCTCACATAGTACTAATCACAAGGACCTGTGCAGGGATCTGGGTTCAAGCCCCCTGGCTCCCTATCTGCAGAGGGGACACATCACAAGCAGTGAAGCAAATCTGCAGTTGTCTCTCTTTCTCTCTCCCTCTCTACCTCACCCTCTCCTCTAAATTTCTCTCTGTCCTGTCCAATAAAATGGAAAAAAAGGCCACCAGGAGCAGTAGATTTGTAGAGCTGGCACCAAGCCCCCATGATAATCCTAGAGGCAAGAAGAAGAAAGAGGAGGAAAAGGAGGAGGAGGAGGAGGAGAGGGAGAGGGAGAAGAGAAAGGAAGAAAGGGAAAAGAAAGAAGAGAGAGGGGGGTCGGGAGGTGGCGCAGTGGGTTAAGCGCACGTGGCGCAAAGCGCAGGGACCAGCGTAAGGATCCCGGTTCGAGCCCCTGGCTCCCCACCTGCAGGGGAGTCGCTTCACAGGCGGTGAAGCAGGTCTGCAGGTGTCTATCTTTCTCTCCCCCTCTCTCTCTGTCTTCCCCTCCTTTCTCCATTTCTCTCTGTCCTGTCCAACAACAAAGCAATGTCAACAGTGGCAATAATAACCGCAACGAGGCTGCAACAACTAGGGCAACAAAAAGGGGGAAAAATGGCCTCCAGGAGCGGTGGATTCATGGTGCAGGCACCGAGCCCAGCAATAACCCTGGAGGAAAAAAAAAAAAAAAAAAAGAAAGAAAGAAAGAAAGAAGAGAGAGAAAGGAGAAAGAAGAGAGAGAGAAAAGACAAAGAAAACAGCCTTCTTCTTGGTCCTGAAACTCTAATTCCTGACTTAGCGGTCAGAGCCTCTCGGCCTCAGCACTACTAACACTTGGGTACCACCACTCTGCCTGCTGTGGGAGGCTGTCTTGTGCACCACAGGATGTTCTGCAGTGGCTGCTGCTCATCCTCTAGATGAAAGTACAGTAAATTGGCCCAACCCACAGCCAAAGTTGTCTGAAGGTGTGGTCAAGTGTGCCATCATCTCTAGGTTGCCCTGGCAAGGGTCTGATTTTTTTCTATCAAAGGAATCACAGAAAGAAGGGAAACAATGCCAGTTCTGTTAGGATAGAAGTAAATTTGTACTTGCACTAGTCAGGTATGAATGGAGCAAAAGTTCAGGTAGAGGTCTGTCCTCCATAAAAGCAGGGTCTTAGGATTTGAAGGAAGAATTTGAGGAAATGCATCAGAGTAACTCGAGTCACATATGGGGGAGAAGTCCTGAGTATCAGTGACTTCTCACTCTTCCCAGTGATCATCAATCAGGGTTGAGTACACTCCTATCAGCACCCCATGGTCCACATCTGCTCTGCTTGCGGTCTGGGGAAAGATACTATAGCAAGAAGGAGAAATAAAAATAGAAAGGTTGTTCTAAGGACTTGCAGAGGTGACGTGGGACTGGAACATTTAGTATCAATGTGTGAATACACAGAGAAAATTTCTATAACCCAAAATAGTCTGTCTGTGAATACATAGACACACAAGGGAATCTATATGTAACACAGAATAAATGCGTATGTAACAAAAAGTCAACAATAGTCATTGCATTTAGGGGGTAAGATCATAGGTGATTAATTCTCTCCCTTTCCACACATTCCTTAGTTACCTCTTTTATAGTGAACATTATTATGTTTATGACAAAGATTAACCAGCTCTCTTGTGATAAAGAAAACTAGACAAGATTATGAGAAAGACAGGTTTATTTTGAATTTCTTTATTTTATTTCAGTGAGAGAGAAAGAACATTGCTCAGCTCTGGCTTACGGTGGTGCTGGAGACTGAACCTGGGACCCAGGGCCTAGAATGTCTTTTGAATAACCATTATGCTATCTCCCCTGCTCCACTTGATTTGAATTTTACCTTCATGCCCATTCATATCTCCATAAGTGGTATATATATATTACAAAATACTTAAGTGCAAGAAAATAATTTCATCTTGGTGTCAACATCACAAATAAATAATATAATATAATTAATAAAACTGACTCTGCAATGAAAACAAATAAGTCAAATGGCATTTCTTAAATGTTCTAGTTAGTAGCATGCTTTAAGTTCTGGTTTGCTTTTAAATGCTGTGGGGAAAGAGGCTAATTTTCTTAACGATAATGATCTCTAATCTGGGCGATTATATTAAGGTCAATAATCATTTATTCCTATGTGAATTTACTCACAATAAAGAAGAAGTAGTCACTATTGTTAAATCATTCCCAGGGTGCAGGCAGCAGCACACATGGTGCAAAGTGCAGAAGTATAAGGATCCGGGTTTGAGCCCTCAGCTCCCCACCTGTAGAAGGGTCGCTTCACAAGCGGCGAAGCAGGTCTTCAGGCATCTAGCTTTCTCTCCCCCTCTTTATCTCTCCTTCTTCTCTCAATTTCTCTCTGCACTATCCAGCAACAACAACAATAAAATGGAAAAAAAATGGCCTCCAGGAGCAGTGGATTCGTAGTACAGGCACCAAGCCCCAGAGAATAACCCTGGAAGCAAATAAAAAATAAAAATAAAAAATCATTCCCAGTCTGCAATGGAGCCACATCAGAGAAACATGCTTAAACTCACAGATCAAGTGACTGGCAGGATCAGGACTGAACCTAGGTAGTCTGAATGCTGCACGGTATATTAACCACCGTCAAGTGAACCTCCACTTTTCTGCACATTAGAAACAATCTCCTGCCACTCTAGGTCGCACCTGACTTGGCAGATGAGAGTTTCTGAGGATTATTCTCAGGCAGCAGGAATTCTGAACCTCCTTAGGGTGACCCAACGTGTAGTCAGATTTGACAACCGCCGAACATTTCTGTCCTGGCCTAAAGACTACAACACCAACTTCAAGTCTAATAGGTTGTTACTTAACGTATGTTTTATTTTATTAGAGACTTAATAGTGATTGGCAATATTGTAAGATAACAGGGGTACAACTGCATGCAGTTCCCACCCCTGGAGTTCTGTACCCGACCCCTCCATTAGAAGCTTTCCCTCTTTTTTATCCCTCTGGGAGTATGGACCAAAGATCTGTATTTTGGCATGAAAATTAACATTCTTCTGGAGCCAAACCTGTACAGCAACCACCAGATTGCTAGTTAAGTGGAGGTTTGATTACCTGAAAGAACGAGAAACCAGGGGCCAGGTGATGGCGCACCTGGTTAAGCACACACACTGATGCAGGTTCAAGTCCCTGGTCTCTGCCTTCGAGGGGAAAACTTCATGAGTGGTGAAAAGCAGGGCTGCAGGTGTCTCTCTCTCTCTCTCTCTCCCCCTCTCTCTCTGACATACCTCTCAATTTCTCTCTGTTACTATCCAGTAGTAAATATATTAAAAATAAACTGTAAACCATGAACTTCAAAGATTCAGTCACCTAACTTAAAACACACCAATCTTTCTAGACTTGCCTTCAATTCCTCCCTAAAGTAGGAAAAGATTTCAAAAAGAGCAGATGTGTGACTAAGGATTGATGGTTTACAAAAGCACTAGAAGAGACTAGTTAAATCACCCATTCACATAATGCTGCAGCTACAGTAAAAGGATTTGCTGCTGCATGGAGGGTAAGGAACTCTGGGGCAGCTGGGAATGGGTTTAAACAATTCAAGGCTTTATTAGGGCAATACAGGGGTAAAGGACAAATGTCCAGGTACTGCAAAATAAGCACTTACCAGCTGGGGTTGAGAGCACACTAGGCCCAGGAAGTATGTGAGTCATTTACCAGGAGTTCAGCCACCCTGTTCACTGCTGCAATCAGCAGTGGTCTTACAGGTCCTAGGGAGCCTACCTGGGGTCATCATGTCCCAGAGAAAGTGTTGGGAAATCAGGGGTAAGAGTCAGCCAGATCATGAGAAAGGTAACTAGCAAGGTTAAAATAAATGTGTGTTCAAATCCGGGGAAAAGAGCCAATCTCTGTGGCATCCAGAATCTGGAAATCCCCGCCAGACCCTCCCAGCACCGCCTCCTCCCAGGGCATCCAGTCACCACACTCAGGCAAGCTCCACCCATCAGGCTGACACCATCTCCAGCCAATTCCGTTACACAGCAATCTAACACCATTACCTTTAAAATACTTCTTCCGTCTACATGCTCTCTTCATATATGCACACATTGATGTGTGTGCATGAACGTAGTGGGGTGTGTGTGTGTGTGTGTGTGTGTGTGTGTGTGTAGTATGATTCTTCTAAGACTAGTTCAGTTACTTACGCCTTGAATATATGTTCATCAGGCAAGTCTGGCAAACAGGGAAACTGCCAAAATCCAGCCTGTGCTGGCCTCTGCAAGACACACGTACCCACATCTCTGTAGAATAGAGGCTTTTCAATTCTCCCAAAGGAGCCACACACGCTAGGAAATCTGCTCAAAGAGTACAGAGGCCCTCAAATAAGAAATAATGTCTCAAAGGACCCTCCCCAGCACCACTATTGGAAAGAACAACACATCAAGCGACTTGGCAGATGAGGACAAGGCAATAGGCCTGTCCTAAATTGTGGTCATGGATGAAAGAAGAAAAGAAAAATAGTCCTAGGAATTTGTCACAACGAACTAATTTGCAACACAAATTTAGATAACAAATAGGGTACCGAAGAAAGAGATATAAAATTGTAAAGCTATTGGCTATATTTGGTAATACCTTAGGCACAAAGAGAAAGCAATTTTAAATATTTTTTGGAAGAATTCTTCTATAATTTAGACATGGAAAAACTTCAGACTGTTATAAGAGAAATATGGTAGCTCTCAACTTAAAATGAATTAACTATTAATTTATACTCCCACAAAACTAGAAAAGAAGGCACAATGAGTAATAGGAGAACCATATGCATTGAGATTTCAGAAATTGGAATTGTCAAATTCTGAATATAAAAATCCTTTATTTCATGTTTAGAAAAGATTCTGAAAATCTAGCTACAAATATATAATACACTAGTAAATGGCAACTATTAAATAAAAAATAGTATCTAGAAAGAAAAATATATTAAAATTTAAAAATAAATGAACAGATTTATCAATAAATTAGAAGGGAAAACTAAAGATATTCTCTGACAAAAACAGAGTTTGTCACCAGGAGATTTTGACTTAAAGAAAGTCAATTATGGGATTCAGGTGGGGAGGAAAAAAGTGATCCCAGAGAGAAGGTTCCAAATAGAAAAATATATAGCAAGCAACGAATGTGTTGCAAGTGTGTGGATGTCTATACTCTCCCTCTTTAAATCACCAGTAAAGTATTTCATTGACATCTTAACAGACTAAATACACAATGTGATCACAAATGACACGAGAGAAATAGGAGGTACAACATTCTAAGGTCTTCAAAGCAGACAAAAAAAATAAAATTTAGACATTACAAGTAAAGTAAGCATACGAAGATTTCTGCTAAAACATAAAAAATTAGAATATATAATAAACTAGCAGAGGTTGGAATGAGATCAATTTTTCTCCAAAAATACAAGATGAAGAAGTACATGGAAAGAGCAGTGCAAAATGATAAGAAGTATAAATAAATGGTAGTTAAAACTCAAATGTTGGATTTAAGAGAAAGGAAGAAAGGAAAATACTGAACAGAAAAAGACAATAAAGACTATGATGTTAGGGGGTTAAGTACACGTGGTGCAAAGCGCAAGGATTGGCGTGAGGATCCTGATTAGAGCCCCCAGATCCCCACCAGCAGGGGAGTCACAGGCGGTGAAGCAGGTCTGCAGGTGTCTGTCTTTCTCTCCCCCTTTCTGTCTTCCCCTCCTCTCTCCATTTCTCTCTGGCCTATCCAACAACAACATACCAACAATAATAATAACTACAACAAAACGAGGACAACAAAAG
Organism: Erinaceus europaeus; assembly: GCF_950295315.1. NCBI lineage: Eukaryota > Metazoa > Chordata > Mammalia > Eulipotyphla > Erinaceidae > Erinaceus > Erinaceus europaeus. The sequence continues at coordinate 78,854,165 of NC_080177.1, forward strand.
GAAATAAATAAATATAAAAAAATTTTTAAAACCCAGTTTAGGGAGTTGGGCGGTTGCACAGTGGGTTAAGCACAGGTGGCACAAAGCGCAAGGACCAGCATAAGGATCCCCGTTCGAGCCCCGGCTCCCCACCTGCAGGGGAGTCACTTCACAGGCGGTGCAGCAGGTCTGCAGGTGTCTGTCTTTCTCTCCCCTCTCTGTCTTCCCCTCCTCTCTCCATTTCTCTCTGTCCTATCCAACAACAATGGCATCAATAACAACAACAATAATAACTACAACAATAAAAACAAGGGCAACAAAAAGGGAATAAATAAATATTTAAAAAAAAAAAGTTTAAGGCTGCCCAGCACCATATGAATGCAACTTCAGTAATGTGGTCTCCATCTCTCTCTCTCTCTCTCCCACCCTCTCCCTCTCCCTTTCTTTCTCTCTCTCTCTTTCTTTCTTCTTCTCCCGTCTCTATTTAGAAAAAAAATGAGACTATGAAATTAGGGTCATTTGAGTATAGGCTGCAGAGAAGAGGGGTACCACTGCACAGGAGGGGTGTACTGTATGCGTCGTTCTCTATGAGATTAAAAACACAAAAGTATGTGGTCCAGGGAGTGGCGAGGATAAAGCATGGACTCTCAGCATGAGGTTCTGAGTTCAGTCCCCGGCAGTGCATGTACCAGAGTGGTATCTGGTTCCTTCTGTCTCTCCTCCTATCTCTCTCATTAATAAATAGATAAATAAGGAGGTTGGGCGGTAGCACAGTGGGTTAAGCCCACATGGCGCAAAGCGCATGGACCAGTGTAAGAGTCCCAGTTCAAGCCCTGGCTCCCCACCTGCGGGAGGGGGCGGCGGGCAGGATTGCTTCACAGGCGGTGAAGCAGGTCTGCAAATGTCTGTCTTTCTCTCCCCCTCTGTGTCTCCCCTCCTCTCTCCATTTCTCTCTGTCCTATCCGACAACAGCAGCAGCAATGACAACAACAACAATAATGGCAACAAAGGTAACAACAAGGGCAACAAAATGGTAAAAGTGGCCTCCAGGAGCAGTGTATTCGTAGTGCAGGCACCGAGCCTCAGCAATAACCCTGGAGGCAAAAATAAATAAATAAAAAATAAACAAACAAATAATATAAATGTAATCTTTAAACACACACAAAGTATTTCCCAACTGCAGGGGGAAGCTTCACGAGTGGTGAAGCAGGTCTGCAGGCGGTCTCTCTGTCTCTCCCCCCTTTATCTCTCTATCTCCCCCTTCCTCTCAATTTCTGGCTATCTCTATCCCATAAGTAAAGATAATAAGCAAAAAACATTAAAAGCACAAAGTAAACCCCCATGAGGTTCTGGTTTCCAATCTTGACCATCAAGTCAAATCTAACATAACACTAGACCAATACTTCTTGATCCTTATGATTTTGTATCTCCTGAGTGAATCTGATGCTACTGGCTCTAAATCATCCCCCCCCCCCCAGGGTTATCACTGGTGCTCGGTGCCTGCACTACAAATCCACTGCTCCTGGAGGCCATGTTTTCCATTTTTGTTACCCTTGTTGCTTTTATTATTATTGTTGTTGCTACGGCTGTTGTTGTTGGACAAAGAGCAATCCAGAGAGGAGGGGAAGACAGAGAGGGGGAGAGAAAGATCAGACACCTGCATATCTGCTTCACGGCTTGTGAAACAACCTCCCCCCTGCAGATGGAGAGCCGGGGGCTCAAACCGGGATCCTTATGCCGGTCCTTGCACTTCGCGCCATGTGCGCTTAACCCACTGCACTACCACCAGGCCCCCAAGCATACCCCAAGTAGCAAAAATGTCAATGGAAAATGTGTGGAAAATACTGACTTTGCGGAACTTGTAGCGGAGTAAGGGACTGTGGGCCCAGAGAGCATGCCCTTCATCCTCTGACTAATCAGCAGCCTTATGGTCTTTTAAAAACCATTTCCTGTCTAAAGTCTATGTAGAGGCAGAGAAGAAAACATAATTATTCAGTAGAATAATGAGTATTCAGTCTCAAAACTTTTCCCCCTCAGAAAATTGAACACTTCAGATAAAAAAAAAAAAAAAACCTCAAGCCATGACTCCTTCAGGGTTTTATTTTTGTTACCTGAATAAAATATCACTGACCCAATTTCAGCTTTCATGTGGACAGTCACTGAGTATTTATTTACTAGGCAGAATATCCACTTAAACACGCTCTCTGAAGAGCGACAGCTATCAAATTAACAAAGACCAGCTAAAAAACTATTGACAAGATTAGATAATGATATATCTTGCACACAATATCATTTCAATAAAAGTGCTATTATCTAGTACATTTGAAGAAAACAACCTCAGTGCAACTCAGATTGCCAGTTGCTGAGCTTGAAGTAGTAAACATATCTATAAATAGATGGAACAGCCTGTAGAAAAATCCTTGGCCCTGTATGAGGTTTTTCTCAACTGTTATCTACCTTTGATTTTCAAAGCATGAATTTTTAGAAAGACAGCAATGATAAAATCTCCAGTGACCTCTTCCCTCCCCACAGTCAAACCATACATCTTCAGAGATTCAAAGTATTTCCAAGGCAGCAGTAAAGTAATCCACACCTGGCAGACATTCTTATATTTTGAAAATTTGAAATCTCAGTGCTTCTACAGAGGATTTTGAAACTTCACCTTCATAGAAAAAAAAAAAAGATATGCTTTCAAATATTGACAATAAACACTTCAATCTCAGTCCACCACATAAACAGCTGTTTAGCATGTGAGTCAACAGGCAAAGAATAGATTAATAACAAGTCTACTTTCAAATCACTCAATAAGCAAAAGCCTTCCACTCCCTTCTCTTTACTTCATGGTCAGCTCATAAACCCTCACTGTTAAGGAGAAACATCCTGACAATTCTAGTGACTTGGGAGTGGGGGAGTGTATTGTGTTGTTTTAGAGACAGAAAGGCAGAGAGAGAGAGAGAGAGAGAGAGATGGAGAGAAAGAGATCACAGCACCAAAACTTCCTTCAGCTGTGGGGGCCAGACTCAATCCTGGGCTGTGTGCATATTGCTGTTGTTTCAAGGACAAGAAGAGCACAGCCAGAGGGGCCAGGCAGTGGTTAAGCGCACACATTACAGTGCACAAGGACCTGAGTTCAAGCCCCTGGTCCCCATCTGCAGGGGGAAAGCTTCACAAGCGGTGAAGCAGGGCTGCAGATGTCTCTGTCTCTTTCCCTCTCTACCTTTCCCTCCCCTCTCAATTTCTATGCCTCTATCCAATAATAAATAAACAAATAAACAAATGTTTAAAAGAAGAGTCCAGCAACAGAAAGATCATTTTCAAGGGAGAAATTTGGAAGGTGGAGGGATAGAGTCAAGGGAGGGTGAAATAAACAGCTCACCTGATCCTAGCACTATCTAATTAAACCAACTCTTGAATTAAGACCTAGGGGATCCCATCTCATCAACTTCACCTCAAAACTTGTACTACTGTGTGAATCAATGCACAATTATTGCAAGAAATAGTTGTTGCCAGTAGTCTTGGGATAAAAACCCTGACAGCCACAGATTCTGATCTGTAAGTCATTTGATAAGAAAATCCATAATGCAGGTTTGAAAAAGTAAAATTTGTAACCCTAACCCTGGCTCTCCAGAAAACAGAATAAAGGAAGAAATTGGAAACTAAAATAAAGCTAATGCTAGATGCTGAGATAACATTTTCAAAGTATGCCAGCTGGATATTTAATAAAAGTGGCAATTATCATATTTCAGTCTCAATTCAGAAGGCAGTACTTCTAGACAACATATGTTAATCACGGGTAAAATTTCCCCTTAAAACACAATGGATGTGAGAATAGTTACAGTAGATTTCCAATATACATGACATAAACCTGACTACCTCAATAGTTCTAGCCAGTAAAACTCATGCTGCTATAATAATTATAAGATCCATCTGTGATATTAAACATATTTACATATATATCACACTTTACAATTGCTTTATCTTTGTTGAGGCCTTTCTTATATTTTCAAAGCAAGTTTTTTTTTTTGATCAATTCACTAATGCTTCGCAATATAAATCCACATAGCAGGACGACAGAAGACAGTTTTCTTTGTGTGTGCTCTTTAAGGGCTGAATAGATGACATCTCTCCAGCCATCTCTCATTTGTGACACCAGAACATTTCTTTTGTTGTGCCAGGCAAGGCCTTATCTTACTACATTATCTCTTTCTATAAGGCTCCATGGCCCAACTGAAATGACATCCCTGCAATTCCTGCCTGTCAGTGAAACCGCCAACAAAGTAGTGAAATTCAATAGGCTCTAACAGTCGCTCACTCATCTTCTTTTATGAGTGGAGATGTAGGAATAGTTGACTAGTGTTAATGATTTGTGCAAGACTACCAGGGTGAACAGCCTGGTACAAAATAAAGATACGAGGGAGAACCTACCCGATTCCCTTTTAGTAACTTGCACGTTGTTTTCTAACAGTTACAGATCCTAGACACAGGGAAGGGCCCATGGTACTGTGTACAAGTGTTCACATCTCCATACATTAGGGGCAACTCGGGGGCCAGACGGTGGCACACCCAGTTACATTAGCACATAGTATGAAGCCCAAGGACAAGTGTGAGGATCCAGGTTTGAGCCCCAGCTCCCCACCTGCAGGGAGGGCCCTTTAGAAGCACTGAAGCAGGTCTGCAGTTATCTGTCTTTCTCTCCCCCTCTATTACCCCTTCCTCTCTCAAGTTCTCTCTGTCCTATCCAATAAAATGGTCACCAAGAGCAGTGGATTCATAGTGCTGGCACCAAGCCCCAGAAATAACCCTGGAGGCAAAAAAATAAATAGGGATAATTCTATCCTTTAAAGGAAAAGTGCTTGATAGTCCTGTGATTAGACATAGACTTAATAACCCTGGTAGCCTAGTAGAATGGCCTAAAGAAGGCACCACAAATTCTCCAATTAGTTATTACTTAGCCCTAGACATCTTCCACTCCTACCTCTACTTCACTTCCCTCATTCACTCTAGATTTTCAACTAGCTATACCAGAGGTAGTAAATAAGGTTTACTGTTCCACCTTTTAATCTCTTCTGATAGGGCATCAACATTCTCACTGCTACTTACCAATCTTTAGAAGGAACAGTGTATACAAATGGCCAAGAGAGATTCTGGAAATATATAAAACAAAAAGGTTGTCCCTAAGACAACCTTTATGATAACTATCTAACAACTAAATGCAAAAATAAAAACAAAACAAAAAAAATGAGCTTAACATAGACCCCTGTAAAAACCTACATTTAGATCTATTTCTTCCCTCACCTAAGGCCAGACTCTAAATCCAATACTACTTTGAATATAAGAAATGGCATTCAATGCCTTGACAACTGGGAGACAGTTTAAGCTCATCAGACAAAGAACGGAAGACCAGAACTGGAAAGGGCCCAAAGATAGGCTCACTTAATGACAGCCATTCTGGCCAATACCAGGCCACCTAGTCAGGGAACTCTGGGATTCCCCCGTAGATACTATGAGCCTTGAGCGAAAGGAGATTCCTATGTTGCCCTGACAAGTCACTTTCATCAGGAATATCCTCACTGTGTGGGCCTCTTGAGGAACTAACACTCACTACAAACTACCAATGGTAAAAAACCGCCTCACTTTCCAAAGGGAGGCTGGGTCATTCTCTCTGCTACTGGAAGAGGACTGGTTCTATAATGAGCACAGCCTAGAAAGGTCCCCACCCGTGACCATGGCCTGTGAGCTCATACTGACCAGGACTCGGAGGTTATACAGACTCTTGTGCTAAATATGAATAGACATGGACCCCAGATCACACTGATGTGGTAAACAATTAATTGTATTTCTACATTTGTTCAAGATTGGAAGTCGTGCTCTGCCTTGACCCAGCTTTTAAATTGTGTTCTCCACTCTGACACCATCCTCCCAGATAATATTTCTAGTACACTTCCATGATAGCTATCAAGCTCAGGTAAAGATTACTAAAGACATAGGCTCCTAGGTACATAGCTAAAATAGACTTCCTAGCTTCTTTCCACCCTAGAACTTCTATTCTCATCCACTCAAATCCTATCCTTAGGTCCCTGTTTACTAAATATTTTGTACTGCTTTCTATACTACTGCCTTTCAACCACCAAGGTACAGATGCTACATGGATCCCATCCTGACCTCCCTGGGCAGATGACCTACCCAGAGCCCTACCCTACCAGAGAAGATGGAGACAGGTTGGGGGCATGGGGTAGAGGTAACTGGCTAATGTCCATGCCCAGAGGAGAAGAAATTAAAGAAGCCAGAACTCCTTCCTTGTGTGCCCCACAAAGAATTCTAGTTCATCTTCCCAGGGGAGAGAATGTTAGAGGAAGATAACCAAAGGATTTTGAACTCCAGTTCCTTCAGGACCCAGAACTTTTGTGACCAAGAACCTTTGTTTTTGCCCCATAACTAAGGGGAAGAGAATCTGGAGAACACCTGAGGAAGCCAGGGGTGTTTCCTGTAAAGGGAAGAGAAAAAAAGGACACCTGAAAGCTATATAGATGTAACTATGGCTTAGGAAAGGAGTGACGCAGGACTCTGAAGTGAATAAAAATGGACAATAGCTTCCACATGGGGTCGGCCATCCTTGCCCAAATGGCCCATATGCTTCTCTGGTGCATGCCTTTTCATTTTCCTGATTAAAAGTTGAAAATATTGGGGGTGGGGAGGACCCTATGAGAAATACTTAGATACAGTTAGGAGGAAAATAGCCTTTAATAATGGAGTCAGATTCAAACTCACAAATTTGAGTCTTATTAGTATAAAAAAAGTCACAGGACATATGCTCAATGGAGTACTCCTCAACAGCTAAAAAGAAAAGACTGTTGGGGCTGGGTAGTGGTGCACCTGGTTGAGCGCACAAGTTACAGTGCACAAGGACCCGGGTTCGAGCCCCTGGTCCCCACCTGCAGGAGGAAAGCTTTGCAAGTGGTGAAGCAGGGCTGCAGGTGTCTCTCTGTCTCTCCATCTATCACCCCCTTCCTTCTCAATTTCTGGCTGTCTACCCAGTAAAAATAATAAAATAATAAAATAAAAATAATAAAAATTTAAAAAGGAGAAAAGACTGTCATGTGTCCTTTGGAACTAAATAGACAGAATTAGCAGGGATTGTGCTTAGTGAAGTAAGGAAGGAAGTAAAGGACAATTATGGGCTGCTTTCACTCCTGTGCGGACTATGGGGAACTGAAACACACTGGAAACTTGAATAAAAAGAATAATCCACATTCTATATCCCACAGATCACCCATATCAATGGCCTTGGGGGAAGTACGATGGTTACCACAGAACTTGGTGGTGGGAATGGTGTGGAATTATACCCTGTTATTTTATAATCTTGTGAGTCAATAATAAAAAACGAAGTCATATTTGGTTAATACATTTCTCCCAGTCAGGAAGCCAAAGTCAGTAGTTTGTAAATGTCCTCTGGTTGAGACAAGACTTGAGGAAAGCTGCCAGTTGGTTTTTTGTTTTTTTTTATTTCAAAGGCATTTTCAGCTCATTCCCTCTAGTGTCCCAATGTCAACAAGTCAATGTCAGTGGCCCCTGAATCCATTGACTTAAAGTCTTGATGGCCAATCAATCTACCCAATAATCACTCACTTGCAATTGTCCTCAATCCATCTCTGCCCATCTTCACCTACATTTTATTCAGTTGGCATAACTACAACCCTGATTAAACACAATTACCCTTGAATTCTCTCCTGACACCAAAGAAACTGACCTAATCTAAAGAACAAATGACTACATAGGTTGATTTTGTTTTGGAGACAAGACATTAGTTTCAAAAGGAAAAGGCTTTCGGCTCTATTCAGCTATCTTTCTTTCTTTCTTTCTTTCTTTCTTTCTTTCTTTCTTTTTTTCCTTTCTTTCTTTCCTTCCTTCTTTCTTGTCTCTTGACAGAGAGAAATCAAGAGAGAAGGAGAAGACAGAGAGAAGGAGAGAAAGATAGACACCTGCAGATCTGCTTCACCGCTTGTGAAGCGACTCCCCTGCAGGTGGGGAGCCGGGGGCTCGGAGCAGGGATCCTACCACTGGTCCTTGCACTTCGCACCATGTGTGCTTAACCCGCTGGGCTACTGCCTAGCCTGCTATTCAACTATCTTACTACTACCATGCATGGTCAATTTACACTCCCCTTGATAGAAAACGACCTTATACTCTTACCCCTTCCTTACACTCATCGTATGACTGATTCTCATATTCCTTAGAAAAATGGAAGACCACCCCCCCCCGCAACTCTTCATTTGCATTATTCCAGCCTTTAGGTTCATGATTAGTCAACAATTTGTTTGGCTTTATCTGTTAACTCTCTTTTTAGCCACCAGGTTCCAGATGCTACCATGATGCCCACCAGACTTCCCCGGACAGACAACCGCACCAATGTGTCCTGGAGCTCTGATTCCCCAGAACCCCACCCCACTAGAGAAAGAGAGAGGCAGGCTGGGAGTATGAATCGACCTGCCAACGCCCATGTTCAGCGGGGAAGCAATTACAGAAGCCAGACCTTCCACCTTCTGCATCCCACAATGACCCTGGGTCCATGCTCCCAGAAGTTTAAAGAATAAAAAAGCTATCAAGGAAGGGGATGGGATATGGAGTTCTGGTGGTGGGAATTGTGTGGAGTTGTACCCCTCTTACCCTATGGTTTTGTCAGTGTTTCCTTTTTATAAATAAAATTTAAAAAGAGAACTTATAATACATCAAAAAAAAAGAAAATATGACAAAGATAACCATAGCATCCTCCCAGAACTATGTATACTTACCTATAAGCACCTGTACAAATCTAGAACATGAAATGCCTTTAATAAGCTAACTAGTGGCCAGCCTGCATTAGACTATATCTTCAGCAAGGTTTTGTTTATTTGTTTGTTTTTGTTGCTGTTGGCACTTTATTGGGATAATTAGCTGTGTTCTGGCTTACTCAGTATAATCTAACCCAGTCTGACAATTAAAAAGTGCCAAAGAAGTGTCCTTGTGCTCAGGTACTAATCTAACAGGGCAGAAAAAACACACTCACCTAATGAAGAAAGACTTGGGCATTTCATAGTACTCTATAAAATATTTATTTCTGACTGTTTTAAATTATTATTTTTGTTTATTGGATACAGACAGCCAGAAATCGAGAGGGAAGGGGAGATAGAGAGGGAGAGAGATCAAGAGACAGAGAGACACCGGCAGCTCTGCTTCGCGGCTCAGGAAGTTTTCCCCCTGCAGGTGGAGACCAGGGGCTCAAACCCTGGTCCTTGCACATCATCACATGTGCACTCATCCAGGGGCTCCACCACGCAGCCCCAATATTGTATGTATTATTTGTTGGACAGAAACAGAGAGAAAACAAAAGGAAAGGGGGGATAGAATGGAGAGAGGAGAGAGAGAGGAAGAGAGAGAATGAAGAGGCTTGCAGCATTGCTTCACTGCTCATGAAGCTTTCTCCTTGCAGGTCGGGGGTTGGGGGCTGGAATCTAGGTCTTGGTTAGGTGTTCCACCACATGGTGCCACCATGATACTATTTATTCAACTACATTTATTACTAAAGCAGAAAGAGACTGATTCTAGCCTAAGACTTAGTTTCTGGGTATATGCTCAAGGTCCTAGTTTCAGCTGAAAACAATAAATAAAACCCTTTCTATTCAGGAGACTTTCAGGTCACAAGGGACTAAAACACCAGGGCAGGGGATTAAGATTTGCTGTTAATTATTAGCAAGCAGACACATGGTATCTTTAATCTGAAAAAAATTAAAAGCTCAATTCTGAGTTACCTATGGTTCTTTCTATCTTGTTGTCTACCTAGGAAATGGAATGAACATCTTGAAAACACTTCATGTTTTCTTTGATGGCATCAGCAAATCAGAACTTGTACTGTATCTTTTTGCTCTGTAAGGGCAGCCTGACTGACTGCTTATACTCAGATCTAATATTGCTTAAATTGGTAATTCATTCATTGCTCCCGTTGATAATTCACTCAGCATACATTTTGTTGGGCGTCTGGTATGAACCAGACATAGCTCTAGATGCGATGATGCAGAAGTGGAGAACAAAACAGCATCTCTAAGTTCATGAATCTTCCCTTTCAGCAAGAGAATTAGATTAATAAACAAGTAAACAAAGCTACAATATGGCATCACCAGGGTGACAGTGGTGGTAAAGTTTGAATACTGGATACAGTAGCATGATGCTACTTGACTTGAGAACATGGGTGTCTGTCATGGGGTAGGGGCAAACCATGTTTGGATATGGTTTGGGTATAAATGAGAAAAAGAGGAAATAGAGACAGAATACTTCTACGTGGCTCTTGAAGAAGAGCTTTATTGAGAGGTTCTTTGGAGAAAGTTACTGATAGATACATATATTTCCCCATGGGATGGGTTGGGGAGTAAGTTGAGCTGAATAAAGACTATTGTGAAAGGGCCAAGCAGTTCTGATTGAGCACACATTACCATGCACAAGGACCCTGGTTCAAGCCCCCAGTCCCTGCCTGTAGGGGGATAGTTTTACAAGCAGTGAAGAAATGCAGAGGGTCTCTGTGTCTCTCTCTGTCTCCCCTTTTCTCTTTATTTCTCTCTATCTCTATAAAATGAATTTAAAAAATCAAATCTTTGAAAGAGTATTGTGACCTGTCTAATTCTTTGTTCATTATGTAAATTTATCTTCTCTGCTCAATCAGATCAAAAGCCCCCTGAGTACAAGGATACTTCTTTGACCCTTTCTGATTGTCAGACTAGCTTAGATTACATTGAGTAAGTTAAAACATAGTTAATTACCACAATCAAACGCCAACAACAAAAATATCATTGCTGAAGATAAAAGTCTAACGCAGGTTGGCTACAATTAGCTTATTAGCATTGATTAAGGATCCAGGAGTCTCTCTTCAACACTTTTTTCCATAATCACTATGACAACAGGACAGAATATGGTCATATACTGATTCTTAAGACCCCTGACACTTTCCTCACTTCCACTGGCCAAAGCAGTCTCATGATTTCTCATTACCTCAATGGAGGAGGGGAGTGAATTCCTACAATCCTGTCAGAACAAAGTCTAATTGATGGGGTTTACAGTCAACAATATTTATACACCTTTCTCATATTTGGGAGCTACTCTCTTCCCTGATCCAGCTTTCTGGTCCTTTTTCCAGCCATGACATCATCTCCCCAGACAATAACTTGGGCCTACCTGCAGATGAGATGTCAGGCTCAGAAAAAAAAAAACAAAAAACAAACAAAAAAAAAAAACAAGTATAGTCATGAGCCCTTTGGAATATAACTAAAATAGGCCTACTAACTATCTGCAAAATGGAGACGCCCACAAATCTTCATTCCCACTATTCCAGCCTTTAGGTTCATGATTAGTCAACAGTTTCTTTGGCTTTATCTGTTAACTCTTCTTTCCAGATGCTACTGTGATGCCAACCAGACTTCTCTGGGCAGACAACCCCACCAATGTATCCTGGAGCCCCACTTCCCCAGAACCCTACCCCACTAGGGAAAGAGAGAGAGAGGCTGGGAGTATGGATCCACCTGTTAATGCCCATGTTCAGCAGGGAAGCAACTACAGAAGCCAGACCTTCCACCTTCTGCATCCCACAATGACCCTGGGTCCATGCTCCCAGAGGGTTAAAGACTAGGAAAGCTATCAGGGGAGAGGATGGAATATGGAGCTCTGGTGGTGGGAACTGTGTGGAGTGCACCCCTCTTATCCTATGGTTTTTGTCAGTGTTTCCTTTTTATAAATAAAAATTAAAGAGACAGAGAGAAAGAGAAAGAGACAATCGGGCAGTAGCACAGCAGGTTAAGTGCACATGGCACCAAGTACAAGGACCATCCTGGTTCGAGCCCCCGGCTCCACACCTGCAGGGGAGTTACTTCACAGCTGGTGAAGCAGGTCTGCAGGTGTTTATCTTTCTCTCCTCCTCTCTGTCTTCCCCTCCTCTCTCCATTTCTCTCTGTCCTATCCAACAATGACAACAGCAATAACTACAACAACAATAATAATTTTAAAAAAAGAATATACAAAGTTGTGTGTGTGTGTGTCTCCACCCACAGAATCTTATCCATGTGCAACTGTGCTTTTAATTCTTTTTATCAGATAGACAGAGACAAATTCAGAGGAGAGGCACTACAGTATCTGAGCTTCCTCTGGTGCAATGATTGTGTGGCACCAGGAATCAAAACCTTATTCAACACACAGCAAAGTTTACATCCTACCAAGCAGGCTATCTCCTGGTCCTTATTTGCAGCCTTTATAGTAGTGGTCATTTCCTCTTACAGACCCCTGTCTACTGACTATTACATAGTAGCAAGTGAAGGCATCTCTATTCTTTCAGTGGAGAGCTCCAATCCCTCATTGCAAAATTGCTGAAAACATTACAGGAAGGGACAAACAGATTCCTACTTCGGAAACAAAAAGCAAAATTAAGTAATGATACATTTTCTAGGAGTTCTACAATGCCAACCAAAAGTTTGCATCAGCAGTGCATAAAATGTATTCAAGAAGAAAATACCAGTAGAGCAACTCTGCTGGTGCTTCCTTGGTGGTGCTGCTAATTTGGTAGGCATGTGCTATGAGATCTTCCTTGGCTATAACTCAAGTTTTGCTGTGTCCAATCTATTTGGATAAAAGCTAGTTCTGACCTCAGATGATTCTAAATTCAACTACAGATTATCCAGAAGCCAAAGGAACATGATAAAATGAATGAATAGCTCAAAGTGTTGGCGTTTATCCATGGCAGGTGAACAACTCTTCGGAAGAAAATGACTGGTGTGACAGATGAGATGGAAGGGGAGCAGTGTCTCAGTGTTATGGACTTCAGGTAACAAAGGAGAAACGGAGGGTAGCAGTGTTAGATAAGAGGATATAGGCAGTGGTGGAACTGGAGAGGGAATTAAGGGTGAATTCATTCATATACTACATGAAATAACTTGATGAGAACACTTTTATACCGAGACAGACCTGTGGTCACCAGCAACAGTACTCTCCTAACTCTGCTCACTAAAGAGATTTCTTTTCTTTTTCTTCTTTTTAATTTTTATTTATGAAAAGGAAACACTGAGGATGACAGAGGACCTAGTGGGGGTTGTGTTGTTATATGGGAAACCGGGAAATGTTACGCATGTACAGACTACTGTATTCACTGTTGAATGTAAAACATTAATTCCCCAATAAAGACATTTAAAAAAATAAATAAATAAAAAAGGAAACACTGACAAAAAAACACAGGATAAGAGGGGTACAACTCCACACAATTCTCACCGCTACAACTCCATATCTCATCCCCTCCCCTGATAGCTTTTTTAAAGGGCTTGACCATTAAGCCTTCTTGGTGTTATGTCCACCTCACTGCCCCCTCACACCATAGACTTGAGGGACAGAGTCGCATCTGCTGCTGTGGAGACATACGGGAAAGTGTGTGTGATTTAGGT